>NW_005354291.1:4989178-5000987 GCF_000412655.1 Myotis brandtii | reverse complement strand
GGGAGTGAGCTTAGGAGCAGCAGGCCTGTAGCTGTTACTGCAACCACCCCTTTTGGGGGACAGTTCCTGGCAGCCTGTCTGAGGAGTGGGCTCGGAGGAGACAGGACGTGTAAAAACCCTGCTTCCCTCCTGAGAGATTCTCTCTCACAGAATGGAGTGGCTGTGGGTGGGACCCATCCATCTTGTCTCCTGTTTAATCGTCTCACGCTGGCCTGGGACATATGATCACAGGTTCTTCTTCAAAAGGAAAATGACTTTTCTATCTCCTTTCAGAAGCTGGAGATTCGGGGGTGGGGACGGTGACACAGCACCCAGGGCCTAGAGGGACTTCCCCCTAAGCCAGCGGTTCTCAACATGTGGGTCGCGACCCCTTTCACAGGGGTCGCCTAAGACCATGGGAAAACACGTATATAATTACATATTGTTTTTGTGATTAATCACTATGCTTTAATTATGTTCAGTTTGTAACAATGAAATTGGGGGTCACCACAATATGAGGAACTGTATTAAAGGGTCGCGGCTTTAGGAAGGTTGAGAACCACTGCCCTAAGCCCTCAAGTGCATTTGCACCGAAGGTGGTGAGAGTTCCTTTGCCTCCCCCAACCCCGCCCGGAGGAGGAAGAGCGGATGGTGGTGTGAGCCTGGGCTGAGGGACACGGCAGGGCCAGCTGCCCTCCCCGCCACCCCGCATGTCTCCTCTCTGCCCCTGGAAACTGCCTGGTGGCAAAGACAGCCCCACCCACTGCGGCTCAGTTCTGGGCCCTGGGAGCAGGCGGGGCTATGGATTCTTTGTCCTCTTTGAAAGGTGGCTGACTTTCCTGGGCCCCGGGGGCCACCACGCGGCCGATGCTCCGGCAGCAGGGCGCTCCTGGGGCGGCGGCAGCTCGCACTTCTGGCCTGAGGGCCTGGCCCTCCACAGTCGCTGCACCGGCCTCCCTTTGATCCGCGCTTCTGCATGTCCCTCCCTTCTGACTGCCTCTCGCTCCCAATACAGAACACCCACCAGGGCCGGTGACACGGAGGGGGGCGGGGGGGCAGAAGCTGACCCCCTGCGCACGGGGCCACGTGCAGATGCTTGCGCCGCGCTGCAGCTGGGGCTCTCCGGCCACCCGGACCCACCGCGTCCTCCCGCCTCCCTCCCGCGCTGCTGGCTGGGCAGGGCGCCCGGGTTGGTCGCCTGATCCCGTGGCCCCAGACCCAGGGCTAGGCGGCTGCGGACCCCTGAGAAGCCTGGAGGCAAAGGGGTGGCCGAGAGGAGGCAGCTGCCGCGTGGTCAGCGCTCCAGGCGATGTGCTTGACCCCGATATTTGAAACCCGCCCTGCAGCGCTGGAGGCATGTTCGGAGAAGGGTGTAAGGACAGAGAAAGGTTTGCTTAGGGTAGACCTGCAGCTGCCGAAGCGCGCACGGCCAGGTTTGGGGAAAACACACTTTATTCACGATCCAGGTTTGTTGGTAGATCCACTGGCTCCCGCCCAGGTCATATGGTAGCGCAGCCGCCCCTGCCTTCCCAGTTTCTTTGCCCCGGTCTCAGTGACCCGCGGTCAACAGTGGGTTCAAAAATAGTAAATGGAGGTTTAGAACTAAACACATTCAGACGTTTGTTCATTCTCCTGGGCATCGAGACCACATCTCGCTCTGTCCTGCCCGGGATGGGAATCGCCCCTTTGCCCAGCATATCCACTGCGTGCCAACCCTTTAGTCACTCAGTGGTAACCTGGGCACCAGATGAACTGCATGGTACCCACGAGGATCCTGGAACTAGTCCCGCCTCTCTCTGAGGGGGGAAGGGGGGGGTCCCATAGCATCACCTTGAAGCTGCTGCTTTTACTACCTGAAGAAAAGGTGCAGTTTAGCTTCTCAGAGTTTCACTTTTTCCAGTGCGTCTAATACGAAAACGAATGTGTTTTTCCTGATACTTGAACTAGGGAACATTTCCTTTCATTTTTAATGTTAAGGCCCCGTGTTCGAAGTCCTCTAAGACCAGTGAGCTCACACATGCTCGGGAGCCTCCAGAGGAACAACCAACCGCGGCCACCTTGAAGTCAGCCTAGTGAAACCCGTTTTAGACTCCTGATTTCCTGGGTATCTCAATATGTTTATCCTGGTCACCAAGTCGCGGTACTTTGTTACAGCAGGCATAGGACACGAATACAGCGATTTTATTCCGGAAACAAAATGGGGGTATGTTTGAAGTGGGGGTAGAGACAGAAGAATTTTTTACTCTTGGCCTTGGGAGCAAGCAGGGCTAGCTTTATGGGCATGCGACCTGTGCCATCACACGATGGTGCCCTGCTCGGAGGAGTCTGATGTTCGGTTTAATGCTCTATAATCGTCTCCATGAAATTCTTAATACAGCACTTTTGAGCAAGAGGTGAGCAGAGGAGATGCCCTGGAGTGACAGCCCACGTGGACGTTTGTGATCTAGCATCAGCACCCAGGGACAGTGGCTCAGGCCCCTGGGCACAGGTGCAGCATGCGGGGCAATTGGCCTGGTTTGCCTCAGGGCAGTCGGAGGAGCCACTGGGCTGAGGAGAGACCAGGGATCAGATTGGCAGTGGTGACAGTGGCAGCAGCAACAGCAGCAGAGGTGGCTGCTGTACCCCCTGGCGGGAGTCAGGGGCCCTGGGCAGCCCTGGGAACTGTGGGAGGCCAGCTCGTCTATTCATTCCCCGAGAGGGCCAGGCCCTGCAGCCTGTACACAAATATTAGCTCTGGCTCAGTGCTGGGACGGAAATTGCTGGGCTCAGGCAGTAAACTCCGTCAGTAAGTTATTACAAGATAAAAGCACACACAGGGACATTGCAATAGAGCGTATCGAAGCTATTAGAGTTATTAGAATTATTCAAAGAGTTTAGAATCTCTGGTTTTGAAAACTACTGCAACATTGTAAAACAAATATCCACGGGCTTCCACATGGAAATGAAGCTTACAGATTGTAGCATGAGCAGTAACAGAAAAGAACTCTATTTTCATATGATGCTTCAGATGAACAAATTATTGAGATACATTTAAAATTATTTTTCTTATAATTGAAAATACAGTAATAGGATACACAGTAAGTAGGTATTTTCAATTATATTGAAATCATGAACCCATTTTGGCTTCTTGAGCAAGTTAACTTCTATAAGTGACAGGATATGGCAGAGAAAACACTGAAATGCTACCGTATAATTTTTATTTGAAATTGAATTCAGACTTTTATGAAGATTTAAATCTTTTTAGAAAAATTGTTTCATGAACTCAAATGAAAAAAAAATTACTTATATTTCAAAATAACTTCTCAGAAACTTACCCCAATGTTGTCATCATTTATAAAATATTCTTCATGGCTCCAGTAACAGTTGCATCAGCAGGAAGATTCTTATCAAAATTAAAAATTACAAAAAAAATCAGTTGTGCTGCATTTGCCAAGAGTGACTGATATCACATTCAATATAAATCTATCGACAGCAGATATAATATTTTTAAAGGAAAAACCTTTACCTTTTAGTAGTGGTAGTTAACCAGGGTATTCTGAACCAGGGGCCCTACATTGTCATTTTGCAGAGGGCCCCACAAACTATGTACTCAACCCCGATGGCGAGAGTTACCCTTGAGGTTAGCCAGACACCTTTCTGAGTCTCTACTTTTTACAGTTGGAACTGACAGATGATCGAACTTTAAAAATGGAAATGTTTCTTACGAATATTTAACTGTCATCACTCAAAACAACACAATTACCGAATAAGTTTTGTTTTCCCATGAATCACAAGCATAGGTCCCAGTCGCTCAGTCTTCTGACTCTTCCCTACTTACCTGCTTTTGGAGGTGGGCAGGCTAGTTCCACAGTGTGTGGCGCACCAGGCTGCTACATCCTTACCAAGGGAAGATTTTTCAGGGTCTTCACTCAATTGGATACTTTCCCAGTGACTTACCATTTGTAACTCAGTGCCCATTTGCCTGACTCCACCCTGAGAGTCTGGCTCAGCCCAAGATAACAATGACAAGAGGCACTGGTATTCAGGTGGCCTCCAGTTTGAGGCTTGGAAGCTTTATGTCTAGACAGCTCTGCGCAAAACCTCTCTGCACATGGAGATCAGCATATCCCCAAAGGATATAACGAGTAAAACGAGAAGAATAATGAAGAAAAATGACAGGCGCATGGGAGAGGAATACACAGGGTATGCCTCTGGTAAATAACTCCCCGAAGGACTCTTAGAAAAGACTTACTGATTAATTGAATCAATCCATCATCCTTGGGATGACAGCATCAATTTGCAATCTTTTTGGGAGTTGTTTTATTCCATTGCTGTTATGGCTTAAATTCATAAGAGGGTAGAATGAGAGGTTAAAAAAAATATACCTGTTTTATTATTAAGGTGCCACAATTCTGTGCTCTCATTACAGAGAAGGCTCACATTAATTTTAATAACAATTTAGCGTGTGTCAGGGCATCCACATGTGGCTTATAAAAGGATTTCCCTCTCTGAATTTATCTTACAGAAGTCGACTTTCATTACCATCAAAATGTTAAGCTTGTTTGCTTCTTAACTCCATAATGTTTAAGGATTAAACAAAACAACTTTCTTGATAACTCTAGAGAACAGAAGAAGACATTTTAGGAGGAACTCACCTTCGTTTTCTTTGTTGGCACTGCAGTCGTATCTCGTGACACCTGTGCAGATTCCAGTGGTGAACGAGACCCTTGGATGTATTACCTAGTTCAAATTTTTGTTGAGTTAAAAGGCATAGTGTATATAAATGTCTTAGAGATTTTGCTCTCAAAAGTGATTGTTTCAAGATACTAATAAGTTTAAAATTGGACATAATATATCAATCACGGACAGTGTCCTTTCCTTTCTTGAAGGCAGGTGGAAGGTAGGTGTTGTACAATGAAGATAGGATTGAAAATGAGTCCTAAGCTAAGACCCATATATGATGAGAATAATTGAGGCTTTTTTTTTTTTTTACGATGTAAGGATCATGATATCAAAGTTTCCTGAGTATAAGTGTTGAGTGCCAAAATTTTACCAAAGACAGATAAAATGTCTGAAGGAAGATTATCTTGACAATCACAGGAAGTACTCAAGATGGGACAGTTTAAGTAACCTCAATGTCTCTAATATTAGCTATTCATAAATCTGTTGTAAAAGAAATAACAAAAATTTTAACCATGAAACTGAACATAATTAGCTGCTTAATATAAAACACACACATATAGCCCTAGCTGGTTTGGCTCAGTGGATAGAGCGTCTGCCTGCGGACTGAAAGGTCCCAGGTTTGATTCTGGTCAAGGGCATGTACCTTGGTTGCGGGCACATCCCCAGTAGGGAATGTGCAGGAGGCAGCTGATCGATGTTTCTCTCCCATTGATGTTTCTAACTCTCTATCCCTCTCCCTTCCTCTCTGTAAAAAATCAATAAAATATATTTAAAAAACCCCACACACATATATACAAGTTATATATATATATATTTAAAAGAACTATAACACAATAAAACATATTTAACATTGAGACTATGCTGAATCTAGCACACAATAATTTAGAAGTATTTGATGATTTTATACTATCTTAGGGTCTTCTTTATCAGGTTTCATTCTGACTTACACAGTCCAGGGTCAGCTGATATAGCATCTGGGATTTGTTTTATTCTATTCTGACCAGCGTATACATATTCTGGGTTTTGCTGTGGAATAGCGAGTTATTTGCGTTTTCAAGATGTATGGTAATCTTGAGTAATTTCTTAACCTCCACGGGCCTTACTTTATTATCTTTATGATAAATGGGTTGGCTCTCAAAAATGTATTTTACAATGTGACCCATTTAAAATGAATTTGTATTTCTGAGTTAAATGGTCAACTTGTTATAGTACAAATGAAGACCTTGGTAGTGTTATTTACTGAAGGCATGCACTATTTAGTGGTGTTTTTTTCTTTTCTTCTTTGAATTCAGAACATAACTGGTAAGAGTCTTGCACTATTGAATTGATAACTCTTTTCTATTAACTTTTGTCTCTTTACCTTCAACTGAGATGTCCTGTGCATTGACCTCACAGTGCTGTAGCAACCACCTGGCAGTCATCCCGTCTACTTCAATGAACCCGCATCAGCATGCTTTTCACACTGGGAGCAAAAGTCAACACAGACTTGGTCTGTACAAGGCTCTCACCATGTGGCCCAGAAGTCAGGTACTGCAAGTTGATCTTTGGCTTCTTGGAATGCTACCTCAAAGCTTTCCTTGTTTGCGATCCGTTTTGGTTCTTTGGCTTCTGGAGCTGGTTTGTGTCTGTGTACAGAGAGAGAAAAGACACACCCCAGCCTGCCGCCTTCTGTCCCTTCAGTGCATACAGTGAACCTCAGCTGACATTACGGTCGGGCAATCGCCAATGCCAGGGGTTAATCTTTTCTAACTGCTTACCCTACCCCAACATGCTTCACTCTAGTTGCCATCAAAGACCATGCCATCAAATGGTTAATAAATGAGCTTTATAAGTTATTTTAAATTTGAGCATAAAAAAGTAAAAAAAAAACTATGTTAAACAAGGGTTTTTAATATAGTGGCCTCACACTTTTGTCAGACACTAGCTTGATGCTAACTCTAAATTCCAGACAGAAGTGGGGAAACAAGCTCTCCAAATGACAGCAAGCCGATTCCAGGCGGTCTTGTGGAAAAAACCCTTAGTGATAGGAGATAATGAAAGTACGTGTTACCTCTATGACTGAGCTAAAATGGTGCCGTGACCTGGCATTTTCTCTTTCCTTTTGACACATCCCTGCACGGCATGCGGCGGGCGTCAGCACCGCCTTCATGTGAGTTCCTAGGGTTTTCCTGTCAATGACATAATCACGGGCACCGGGAGGAGCAGCACGGCTTTCAGGGATGGCTCGGAAACGTGATTGTTTTTCCATTTATTTTTAAAATGCAAATTACACTGGTAAGTCAAAAAAATCACTCTGTTAAAAATACATTCAGAATTAATAAACGCAAAAAAGGAAAGGAAGAAAAAGACACATCAGGTTTGTAACTCTTGCCTTCTGAATATTAGGTTTATAACAAAAGCTCAGCCTAGAAAAATAGCATTCTTCACCGGGTCTTGAGGAGGATACAGCTGTACAACTTGCTTTTCCAGATGTAATCACACGACTGTGCTCACTGCTCCCAGCAACGACCTGTCCACTGATTCCTTTTAGTAGTCAACAACTGGTTTTGAAAAATTTTGGTGGCGATGATAGTAGTGGTTAGGTGGCAAGTTGGCTGCAACTTAAAGGAGGAAGATGAGGGCTTCTTCTCTGTGCATTTCAGTTCTTATCCACATACATGTCCTGGAAGGAGGAATCTGATCACAGCATGAATGTACAGTGAAACCTCATTTTAATTGTCACATTAATAGTTACATTAGAGTAGTTTCTGGCATGTAGAGTATTTATATTTTAAGAATCAAAGGACAGGACATTGGTAAATGTTTTTCTCATATATGAAACATGCATGCCACTATAAAATGGTTAGGTGAGGTTTCACTGACATGTTTGTAATCCTGTCTTTTATTACATGTATGTATGGACAAACACATACAAGCCACTGAGAAAATTCAAGCACAAGTGCTGGAACCCCTTTTTGTAGTTTACGTTTCAATAGCAACCTTTGTTCCTTGATCGTTTTCAAGTGTATATGCGTGTGTATCATTGATATCCATGCAACACAGTCATGGGAATGGTTTATGTAGTTCCGGATGGGATAAGGTCCAAAGTAGGTTAACCCAATAACTGAAACTTCATAGAAACCAAGAGAAAAAGTTGCTTCATGCCAATGCATAACGTTTCAAGTCTGAATTTCGCTGCACTTAAGGATGGTATATTTGTTTAAAAAAATTTGTTTTTAATGTCTCAGGTGGATCCAAGAAAAAAACGTGACTCATCTGAGTTCCTGACAAGCCTGAGCTAATTATGTTTTCCACTAATGAAAACCAAATAATGCTTGAATATATAGAACAAAATTTCCTAGAAATTCAGAATATTTCATAAACACAGTGACCTACTATTAAGTTTCCAAAGGCATCTTGTTGCCAACTACGTTAACAGCACAGTTTTTCTGCCACAATAATACAGGAGGATTCAAATACACTCTACCACACAACGGATCCCCCAATCACCACAAAGAGATCTCAAATATGTCACCAAGATAACTATTGCTCCCCCGCCCCGCCCACCCCAAAAATAATCTCATACGCTGGAAGTTAGGAAAAAAAGTTCACCTACATAGGGTCTTCAATTTGAATTAGATATAAAAGAGTAAACATCGCTAATACATATTCAGTTGGCCTCTGTTGATAGAAATCCACAGCTGTTTCTGTGTTAGTAAAAGACATTTGTAGATACTTATAAAAGCACCTAGAGTGCGATAAATAAAGTCAGTGAGTTATGCCATTTCTGCTTCCAGTAGATAAATGATGTTAGTAGATTATTAAGTTTTACTTTGCCCCTGCCCAACCCCATCAGAAGCCCATGTTTAAGAATTATAAAGGTGATGATGATGATTGTTGTTGTTATTGGTACTTGTCTCTTTTTGGCCACTGTGGAGGCTCAATGGTAAAGCACTTTGCTGACAGCTGGCAGTTTTCGTACACAGACACACTGGAGCTGCTGGGCTCTTCAGTCTGGTTTCTTGACATAAAACATACAGACTCGAACTCATTCGGAATTAATAGCAGTGTGTTAGCCTAAAGGAAGTGACTTGGGGATGTCTGCACTGAGATTCTCGGGCGCACAACTTAGGTGGGTTAAGGCAAGTATGTACGGGACAGCCTTTAGGGCAAACAACCTGCCATTTCAGACTTTGGTTACCAGGTCATCATGGCACGTTTTGTTTGTTGGTGTTTGCAATTCTGTTGCCTACGGAGCTGTGGTGCTATCAAGATGTCTGGAGTGCAGAAGACAGGACTCTCAAGCTACTTTGCCCTGGATGACTTGACAGCTCCCAGAGGCCCACGGGCTGAGCGGCAGAGGAGTTAGTGACGGCCAGCAGAGGGCACCAACACGTCTCCTTTTGAACTTCCCAAAGGCCTGGGAGAAAGAAGCCTGCTTTCAGGAAATCCGAGCTGGGCGTGTCCTGCATATTTGTCTGTTTCAGTTAGGAAGAGGAGGCCAAGTGGAACTGGTGTGTGTCTCAGTGTGTGTGTGTGTGTGTGTGTGTGTGTGTGTGTGTGTGCGCGCGCGCACGCGTGCCCTGGTGTATGTGAGGCTTGGTGTTTGGTATGTGAGGCTTGGTGTTTGTTTTGTCAAAATGTATGTATATTTAAACTCAGTTGCTTCTTGCTCTTCATAAAATGCAGGAGGCCACTGCGAAACAAGTTTTTTTTTGTAAGGTCCAGGAGCTGACATTATGAAGCCATATGTATTATTTCGACCTAAGAGAGAAAGAGAGAAAAAAGACGTTTTTTAATCAAGAGTGAAAGCTCAGCACCTTTTCTCGACTCTCTAAGCACAAGAGCAAGTAAAAAAAAAAAAAAAAAACCCAAGCCCAATTGTGCCTTAAATAGACACTTTTCCTCTCCTTTCCTTTTTTCTCAGTGCAATCTCCTGGATGGAGAGGCTGCTTATGGTAATTTAAAATCCACTTCTGGGGACAAACACAATGACTATGTATTGCTGTACAATTAGGCTGCCAGAAAGAATGCGATGTTTTCAAATGTGTCTAATAAGCCAGGGGACTTTCTCACAGTTTACACTGCAGGGAGCCCACACCCATCTCTGCTTGTAATGGCACTTAGGTCAGTGGTGGCCAGGCAGCCACTTGTTAGAAAATTAACTTGTGGACATGGGAATGTTTCGGTGAAGAAACTTCATAGCTATTGCTGGTTCCAAAGAGGTTTACCAAACTATAAAAACAAAATAATGATAACCTTTCCTTTTTAGGTGGATTATAGATATGTAATCTGAAGATTTATAGGCCAAGAACATTTACTAAAGATACCAAATAAAATAAAAAGAGGACTGCCTATTCCTGGGCTACAGGGAGGGGTACACGGCTGTGATGGAAGGCAGGTGGGCAGTGTTTTCAAAGCTCTGCCTCTGAAACAGAAGATTTGCCGGGGATCATGGGAGCCTCACAGCTAAAATGGCACATTGCTTTTAAGCATTTCCTTTCCTAAGGAACACCTCTTACTTCCGTTGCTATATAAGATTGTTAGGGTGCTTGACGGGCCCATGATGTTAAATCACTCTTACTTTACGAGACTTATTTATGGCCGGCTGACAGGAGAAGGTACCCCGGAGGATAAAGGTATAGGAGATGCTCGGGTCTGTACTGCTCAGCAGGGGGTGAGGCTTATGTGTGAATCGGTTTCGCTTTGTCCTAGGATTTGAGTAGACAGTGGCTCTCCGGGGATTGATTTTTGAGGTCCACAAAGCTGAAAAAGCTCTTCTTCATTCAACACTGCCTAATGTGAAATTAAAAGGGGATCAAAGATACACAGAAAGAGGGGAGGGGTGCAGGCATGAATGCACGGATGGAAGCATGGCAGCTAAGTTAGTGTGAAGCAGGAGAAATAGGTAAATTAAGAATCAGGGAATGTAACGCCAGAGCAGACTCATGGTCTGTCTACGAATTTGGAAAGAGCACCGAACTAAGAGGCCGGAAAGCTGGTTGCGAATTGAGCTGCACACCCGACAAGTTGTGTGACCTTGTTTTCCTTCCACTTGACTCAGTTTCCTCACCTATAAAATAAAATCGTAGTATTTGAGGCCACTCAAATACTACGTGATGAGAGGAAGTTCTGTGGAAGGGATAGTAGTCATATTTTGTTATATGTTGTTACATATTTTAAATATGTCTAACTTCCTAAATTTGAATGCCATTAAACATTTAACTTATTTCATGAGCAGTGAAACTTGAAAGCTCTTATATAATTTTTACTATTCCCTGGAAGTAAAGAAGAAAACATTACTTTTATTATTTTTGGTTTAGTATTTAAAGTATTCTATTTAATAAAATCACAAGAAGTTTTGTCTTCAAGGAATTTAATGCTGGATAAAAAATTTGCAGAGTCCCCTCATTAAAGACATTAGAATTATAAATGCTTGATTTGAAATAATATACTTGATTATGTATAATTAACATTCTTATGTTATTATTATAGCTGATCCTTACATAAGTGGTTATATCTAATTTATTGTAGCTTGATCACATTTATTGATCATTCCTATTGACCAACACAATGAAATGCTGTGTGATAAAAATGTTATGTGCTATTGTCAGAGCAAGCAATTGCAAGCCTTGTAGATGTCCTGGTTTACTGTTGAGCACAAACATATTGTTACATGTTACTTGGCCTGGTGTTATATGAGATATAGTGTTTACAGAGGAAATCCTTTGGGAATGAAATACAGTGTATATTGATTTGTGACTTGATAAAGTCTTTCCATGAGTAATACTGGTTAGCATAAGCATTATTCCTACTAATAATCCTATCTAATAAAAGAGTAATATGCAAATTGACCATCACTCCAACACACAAGATGGCCGCCCCCATGTGGTCAAAGATGGCCAGCAGGAGAGAGCAGTTGGGAGGGACCAGGCCTGAAAGGGAGGGCAGTTAGGGGCAACCAGGCCTCCAGGGGAGGGCAGGTGGGGGGGACCAGGCCGGCAGGGGAGGGCAGTTAGGGGTGACCGAGCTGGCAAGGGAGGGAAGTTAGGGGTGACCAGCCCTGCAGCGGAGGGCAGTTGGGGGCGACCAGGCCTGCAGGGGAGGGCAGTTGGGGGCAATTGGGCCAGCAGGGGAGCAGTTAGGCATCGATCAGGCTGGCAGGGGAGTGGTTAGGGGGTGATCAGGC
>NW_005354291.1:4979078-4987760 GCF_000412655.1 Myotis brandtii | reverse complement strand
GGATTGTGAGAGGGATGTCTGACTGCCCGTTTAGGCCCAATCCCACTGGGGGATTCTTTTCAGAAGGGCTGCATTTGCACCCAGATTTGAGAGGGTGCAGGCTGGGCTGAGACACCCCCCCCCCATGCACGAATTTCATGCACTGGGTCTCTAGTAAATTATAAGCACGAATTTCATGCACTGGGTCTCTAGTAAATTATAAGCTTCAGGAGGATAGGCATCAATTCTTATTCATCATTACATTTTCCTAGCATCTTCAAGCATCATCTGCATATGATTGGGACTTAAAAGTTATTAAGGGTTGAGGAGAAGAGATATGTTTCAACAAAACCTTCCAAATCTGAGTAGATTTCCAGGTTTTGATTAGGAGCTTGGACTTTGCTTGGTATGTAACAGGAAGTCATTGATATTTTGTGGACTGGGGAGTGAAATGATCAGAGTGGTACTTTAGGAAGGTCAATTTAGAGGCCACAAGAATGACGGGATAGGGGTTCTAAAATAAGAACGAGAATGGAAAACTTAAGGCCATGAATGCTAGAATTAGGACAGTGTTGTGGGGATATAAAAGTGGAGATATGTGAAGTAATGTTTACAGAAGGAATGATTTGAATGACACATAGTATTGCCTGATATTTGAATTGATAGAGGCTTTTCTATCAGTTACCAGATCTTCCAGGGAACAACTACAAGGGACACAAAGAAAAATGGAGGCATGCTGCATAGATCATTCCCCTTTTAAAAAGAAGCTGAAAAGGTATGCATAAAGATTAATTTCTCCAGAGAAATACTCCAAAAACACACTTGTTATCCTACACACTAACGATATTAAAAGGTAAAATGATTCAATGGTGGAGGACAACGACAACAAACACATATCTTCAAAGAGAGAAGTTCACATTTCAAAATGAATTGGAATCTTACTTTCTATTTTGATCTTCGCTTGCAATTCAGCATATGAGTTGATGCTGATATATAGAATTTGTTATCAGTTGTTATCCAAGGGAATTTGCCTAAACACAGATATAAAAATCAGGCTCTGATCGTATATCTGCTCTCTGGAGTGCTAGAGTTAAGGGTCTGATAGGTTTCAGTGTTAATAGTCTGGCTTCATTTTCATTTTTCAAATCACAAAAATGATAAAGTATTGCTCAGTTTTTGATTTTTTAAACACTATATCTAACTAGAGTGATAACAACACTTATTATCTAACTGGGGGTGCTGGTAATAATTATACCAGGACAACCTGTGTAAATCTAGACTCTCCTGGGAAAACCAAAACATATGGTTTATATATAGTCACATATAACCACCTACAATGTTATGTGATTTTAAGTATATGCAACTTTTGTGTAATTCAAAAATTAGTATACGATTAGAGGTTTTTTTTAGCCATGTAGTTGATACTTATATAAGACTTAAGGTAACTTTAGATGTGGCATTTCTAAGTTAAATTTAAAAATAATTATGAAGAAAATGGTATCAGAGTTATCCAGTCAAACCGATATGAATAGGAGAGAAATGCTAAAGTATATAACTGAAGGAAAGTTGCATGCCATCTATTTTGTGCCACAGAAATTTCCTTCACCATCTTGTGGTACCCCAGATGAAAACCCACCCAAGTAAAGTACTTACATGTACATAGGCTGCAGTTGTAAATGAGATGTCTTCTGAGGCCCTTGATAGCCATAAGAATCAAAGCCACCTATGAAATCAACTGAAAAGGGACAATTGCCTTCATTAATTAACTTTTCAGAAGAGATCAACATCCATGATCAAGGTCTCACACCGATTCCTCAAATACACCTTTTAATAATCTAGTAAATCGAAAGTGACTAATCGCAGAGGGAAAAAAAAAGATAGTTTCCTCAAGGAAGTGGTTCCCCACTCACCTGTGAGATTCTATTATTGCTTTACAAGAATCTATTCACTTGGAAGAACTTAGGTACTCCTCTCAAGCTACCAAGATCTAATTTTTGTAACAAGACTCACTTGCATATTAAACATGCTGTAGGTGCCAGGGCTGTGTATCTCATTGGTTAGAGCATTGTCCTGATACACCAAGGTTGTGGGTTCGATCTCTGGTCAGGGCACAAAGAAGAAGCAGCCAATGAATGCATAAGTAAGTGTAACATCAAATCTCTCTCTCTCTCTCTCTCTCTCTCTCTCTCTCTCTCTCTCTTCAATACAAAATTGTAAAGATGCTATATGCCCTTTTATAGCGATTAGCTGCAACACATTACCCATGTAAAAAATAATGATGGCTCAAGTGCATGTACCTATCAGCAATTGCATCATAGTAATAATGCTGCATACTGTGGTTGTCAAGTATAAGGCTCTATGTTGGAGCTCATGAAAATGAACTTAACACGGCTGTCCCTGCCATCATGTGGTTTATAATCTGAAACAGATAATCACAAATAAAGATGAGGAGCAATGTCTAACCAAACATTCAAATGCAACAATACCTAGATATTTAAGGTATAATAAAATATAACAAGAGTTATTGCAGTAGATTATATTTTTCCAAAATGCCAAAAGCAATACCTCCTATTCCATATGTGCTTACAATGTGATCTTGACACACCTCCCATCCAGGGGTTTGGGGCTATGTCCCTCCCTCTGGAAGCTGGGTAGACCTTTCTGGCTGCTTTGACCAATAGGATATGCTACGAGTGACACTAGATCATAAAAATGTCATGCACTTCCTTCTTGCTCTTTTGGGATGCTCTCTCTTAGAACACGGTCACCATGTCCAAACTAGGAAATCGAAACTAGCCCACACGGAGAGACTGATGGAGAATCCAGGGATATGTATTTTGGCTGTGAAGCTAGCTGAGGTCCCAGCCAGTATTAACACCCAGACATGTGAGGAAAAATTGCCTCCAAATGATTGCAGCCCCCAGCTGTTGAGTCTGCCCAGTGTTGGAGTTTTCCCAGCTAAGATCCCTCATATTACAAACCTGAGACAAGCCATCCTCCGTGTGCTCTGTCTGAATTCTTAACCCATGGAATCCGTGAGCATAATAAATGATTGTTTTACACACTACGTTTTGGCAGCAATGGTAACTGGAACCATAAATACTAAGAGTATTGTGAAAACGTTTGCTTTTGTTTTCTCTTTTTCCATTCCTGGCTGTAGAAGTTGTGTGGTGGGAATAAAATGAAAACAACCAAAAGGATGACCAGATAGATGATAAGAAGGGGAAAGAAAGGGAAATACAGGCTGAATTAGGATGCCCTCGGATATTTATACTTCTAGTATCTTATTCTATTGGCTTAGTTTTAACTAATTTTGGTTCTCTTTATAATGTCTTAAGTGTTATGGGTAGAAAGTGGAGCAAGGCGTGAAGTAACATAAAATCTATGATTTCTATTTGTCTGTTTAGTGGGGAAATCTTTTTTGAAATTAGATTTTATTTTTTTGAGCAGTTTTAGGTTTACAGCAAAATTGAGCAGAAAGTACAGAGTTCATATATATCTCCTGTCCCCACAGACGTACAACCTCCCTATCAACCTCCCCCAGAGTGGAACGTTTGTTACAACTGATGAAGCTACATTGACCCATCATTGCCACCCAGAGTCCAGAGTTTACACTGGGGTTCACTCTTGGTGTTTTATAATCTACTAGTGGCCCGGTGCACGAAATTTGTGCTGGGGGGGGGTGTGGGGGGTCCCTCAGCCCAGCCTGCACCCTCTCCAATCGGGGACCCCTTAGGGGATGTCTGACTGGCAGCAGACAGACATCCCTCTTGAAATTTGGGACTGCTGGCTCCTAATCGCTCACCTGGCTGCCTGCATGATCAGTCCTAACTGCCTCTGCTTGCCTTCCTGATTGCCCCTGACTGCCCTCCCCTTCCAGCCTGCTCTCCCCTGCCAGCCTGATCACCCCCCCCAACTGCCTGCCTGATTTCGCCCCCAACTGCCCTCCCCTGCTGGCCTGATTGCCTCCAACTGCCCTCCCTGCCGGCCAGATCTCACCCCCAACTGCCCTCACCCGCCGGCCTGATCACCCCTAACTGTCTCTGTCTCAGCTCCCACCACCATGGCTTTGTCCGGAAGGAAGTTGGATGTCTGGAAGATGGCTGGTCGACCTGGTCTAATTAGCATATTACCCTTTTATTAGTATAGATTATGTAGGATAGGATTGCTTAAATGGGGGAAAAGCCTTTCTCATCAGGAGGAGATGCTCTTGGCAGACAAAAATACATAATCCCTATATCTGAACTGATAGCCGGCCATATGAACTATATTGCCAAACCGGTCACTAAAAAATTGAACTGCTTTCTTACACCTTACACCAAACAGCTGTTGTCCTTAAAACCCCTCCTCAGCCCCCACCATAGGTTCTGCCTTTGCAGTTCACCCAGATTAGGTTCTGACTGGTCGGTTTCTATGCCAGTCAGTGTCAAAAGCTCCACCTCCTAGACAGCCATTGGCTCCCATAGTTCACCCAGATTTGATTCTGATTGGTCGGTTTCTATGCCAGTCATAGGCCTATCTCTGGGCCTGATCAGAGAGGCAGGGCTGATCAGCAGCCTCCAGGGAGGCCTGGAGAGAAAGAGAGGTGCGGCTGCTGGCCAGACCCGGAGAGAAAGAAAGAGGCAAGGGCTGATCAACAGCTGCCACGGAGGCTATGGATCAGACCCTGCTTCTCTCTCCAGGCCTCTCTCCGGGCCTTATCTGCAGCCCCCTCAGCAGTCAGTGCTGGGTTGCCATGCCCGCAGAGGCAGCAGTCAGTGCTGGGTCGCCACGGCAACCCAGCACTGACTGCAGGACTGACTTCTGCTAGGTTGAGCTTTCAGTCGTTTTGGACATTATGGACCCTGGGTTTTTATATATTAGGATGGGTTTTGACAAATGTATAATGATATGAATCATACAGAACAGTTTTACTGCCCTAGAAATCCTCTGTGCTCTGCCTTCTTATCTCTGCCTCTCCCCTAGTCTCTAGCAACCACTGATCTTTTTTTTTAAATTTAAATTATTTATTGTTTAAAGTATTACATGTCTCCTTTTTCCCCCATTGACCTCTCCCAGGCCACTCCCACCTCCCAGCACATGCCCTTACCCCCCTACTATCTTTGTCCATTGATTATGCATATATGCATGCATATAAGTCCTTTGGTTGATCTCTTACCACCCCTGCCCCCACCTTCCCTCTGAGGTTTGAAAGTCTGTTAGATGCTTTTGTATTTCTGGGTCTATTTTTGTTCATCAGTTTATGTTGTTTATTATATCCACAAATGAGTGCGATCATGTGCAACCGCTGATCTTTTAACTGTCTACATTATCTTATAGAATGTCATGTAATTGGACTCATACAGAGTGTATACATTTCTGACAGGCTTCTTTCACTTAGTAATATGCATTTAAAGTGCCTCCATGTCTTTTTATGGTTTATATATAATTTCTTATTGTGAATTTTTTTTAAGGCAGAATTTCCCTTCTCATCAAAATTAAAATAGTATAATGAAAAAAACAGAGACCCTGATGTTGGAAGGATCACGGTTCAAATACTGCTTTGACCATTTGCCAGCTGTGTGACCTTAGACAAATCACTTAACAGCTCTTAAAGTAGGAATTATAATAATTACTTCATACAATTAGCTTGAGGATACAATAAGATAAGGAATATACAGTGCTGGGTGAGACATATGGTTTGGAAAAATAAAATTAAAAGTGCCTGAAAGAAATCAGGACTCATTCTAAGCCTATGCAGTGTAGGAGAAAGAAAGACAGAAATGATTTAATGTGGGACAACTATGGAGCTATACCAAGTATTTTATAGAAGATGAGTGAAAAGAGAATGAACATCTTTTGTTTTCTGAATTACCCACATTTGTACATTAGCTAATATAAGCAGAACCAGAAGAGCTAAATAACAATTTAATGGAAACTATATTTAAAGTTTGTATTTTGAGAAATTATTGTCGATGACTGGGGATTTGCTGCAGATGGAGCCCAAATCCTCTTTTATTTGGGTTCATTCTTGTGAACACTAAGACTGTACGTGAGGAATAGTTTGCTGAGGATTTTCACAGCATTAAAGTTTATCTTTTCTGAGGTTCCCTTTCAGTGGGACGGTCCTCAGCCTGGAGAAGAGAGTGGCTTAGAGTAGCTCAAGATCAGAGTAGACGTAAACAGTAGCGTCTCCTCCACTGGTATTGAGATCCAAGTCAAGCTCAGGTTAATGTGTTACTATTTTTAAATATTTCCTTAGGCCCTCCCGCCTCCCCTCAGGATTTCAGATGAATGGCAGAAAAAGGCAGATGGTAATTATCACCCAAAGATCATGGAGTAAACCAAGAGATAACCTGAAGAAACAAAGATAAATCTTCAAGTCCAGTGGATAGAATCTTGACCCAAAATGGGAGACAAAGCTTGAGTCCAGAGCAATGTACCTTCCTAAGACATGAGGAAAGGCTGCAGGGAAAATGAGGTATATCTAGCATGCATTGCAAATGGAGCTTGAGTTGTCTGGGGCTTACTCTTATTAGCCATGAAGAGAAAAGAAGATTTGAATGTAACCAGGATGGGTTTTTACCATTTCATTCATTGGGTAGGTGGATGGGCGTGTCAAATTTAAACCAGAATTAAAGGGCATATTTCCTGTACTTTATTTTATATACATGCCTGTGTTCACAGACAACGGAATGAGGTAAGGTTATTTCCCACATGCATTCATTCTGAGTAATTGTATGGATGTCTTCCTAAATATCTGAGGGAGACAAATAGGAATAAATGGGATCTAACTGACCCACTACCGTTAATCTTTTAATGATCAGAGTCCTCTATTGGTTGTAGATGTCTATCTTTGTTATTTATTCTCTAGTAACTTTTATCTGTTCTTTATAGAAAACTTACTCCTTCATCTTCTTCCAAACTCCAATCTAATATTCTCAGAATATTCTGATGTGAACCATGATCAAAACAAAAACCCACCTGTGCTGGATTTGCCAGTGATAGTTACAAATAAGTTTTGATTTTCTGTGATGTACCTTTAAGAGGTGATATAGCAAGCATCTTTCAAGGTTTATTCATTTCCTTTGTGTCTGATAACTCGTGCTGACATCATATAAACATTTAAGCAGTCCTTCCGCCCAGAAATTATTTATATTCCCAGTCCCATCTTGTGTACCTCTGATTACAGCAAAGTTTTTCAAAGTAAGGAGAGATGTTTTTCTTATAGCTACTTGGTGTATTGTCTGCTATTTCAATGCTTATTATAAAATGTGAAAGACAGAGGAATTATTGAAGGCCTGAATTAGAATTAGGAGGATGAGAAAAAAATATGACAATGAGTACAAGATAAATAGAGAAAGGGGTAGAAAACCTAGGACATGCCAAGGTTTTGAATATGAGGGAAGGGAAGCAAAAGGCAAGATTCAAAGTTGATTCTTAGAAATTAGTTGGCTAGAAGAATGTTGTTACCTTTACCAGAACAAAAAAGAATGTCAGGAATAAGTTGGTGTTTGGCTTAATTTGGAAATGTAGTATTTAATTTACAAGTGGCACATATAAATGGCAAGGACCAGGACATGCTTGGAAAAAGGGAAATGTAACTGAAATTGGTGCAAAGCAAATTGGGGACTTGCTGTCATTAATTTTTTTTTCAATTATTGATGACATTCAATATTTTATATTAGTTTCAGGTGATTCCTTGCTCCCCCCCAATAAATCATGAATTTATTTCTCCTCACTGGGCTTTATTTTGATTCACTGCAATATATCTTTACCTGACAAGTAGTAAATGTACTTGTCTATTTGTTGATTCCTCCACTATAATGTAACTGCATAAGATGGACAGTTTACTACTTTTCCTATAGCCCCAGGCCCCAGAACATAGATTGGCTCATGGAAGACCCTCGTATGCATTTACTGAATGAGCTGTAAAAAAAAAAGGCAATTAATTAGAGTATGGAAGATGCTGATAAAATTTCTAAGTGGGATTTGACTGAGGGCTTTTACCCTTTCCTTCATAAGGCCTTGAACAATAATAAAGAAAATGGGAGATCTAGAATGTGAGTTGATGCCTGAGTCCTGTGAGATTAAAGAAACTTTTTGGATACCAACAGGGAGAAGCCACCACTGCCATTTCTTTGGCCTAGAGGAGCAGAAGGAAAGAGGGGAGGATATATTTTAGCATCAAAATGACTAGGGTGAGAGAGTCATCTACACTAATAAAAGAGAAAGATGCAAATTAACCATCCCTCTGTCATTCCGCCACTCCGAAACACCCACAAGCCTGCCCACCAGGCCAATCAGGAGTGAGTATGCAAATTAACCCAACTAAGATGGCAGTGGCCACAGAGCTGGAGCAAGCAGGAGGCTTGGGTTTCCCCTGGTGATGGAGGACGCCAAGCTTCCCACCTGTCCTGGCCAGACATGGGCTTCGCTCAAGGTTACAAAGTTTCAATTATAGAAGACAAATAAATCCCAGATACCTGCTTCCAGCCTGCCCTGGCCTCAAGGAGGCGCTGAAAAAAAAAAAAAAAAAAAAAGGAGAGGCTGGGAGCTTGGGTCGCCGGGGGGCATGGCCAGCCTGAAAACGGCCATCAGCCCCTCACCCAGGCTGGCCAGGCACCCCAGCGGGACCCCCCCCCCACCCTGAAGGGGCTATGGGCAGCCTGAAAATGGCCCTCAGCCCCTCACCCAGGCTGGCCACACCCCCATGGGGTGAGG
>NW_005354291.1:4938292-4978369 GCF_000412655.1 Myotis brandtii | reverse complement strand
CGCAGTGGTGGTGGCGGGAGCCTCTCCCGCCTCCGAGGTAGTGATAAGGATGTCTGACTGATGGCTTAGGCCCGCTCCCCACTGAGGGCTCCTGAACTGTGAGAGGGTGCAGGCCGGACTGAGGGCCCTCCCCCCCACCCCCCCCCAGAGTGCAAGAATTTTGTGCACTTGGCCTCTAGTTCATTAATAAATGCTATCAAGTGTTGGGTATGTTGAGAACTCATAGAAAAAACACAGTTACCTTTCTGGCCAGTTTATAGCATCCAAAACAGAGGTATACAACTGGGTAGAAGGTGAGACAATAAACTTTGTACTTCTTAATCTTTGTCTCTTTGGAGGAATTTGCCTTGGGTCCAATGAAGACAATCCAGGATTGTTATTGTTTTCTTTGCAATCACTACAGAGTTTTCTTTTTGCCCTGGTTTTCCTATCTGCAGTATGGGTGTGTTTACATCTGACCTATGGAGGCATAGGGAGGTCCAATTATTTTGTACTAGTAAAGTGCCATATCATTTTAATAACTATGATTTAATAGCATTAACAATAGTAGACATTAGAAATTATCTAGTAAAAGAAAAATGCTTTTTGAATAAATATCCTCTGCTAAAATATATTCCCTGTTGTGAGTTTCCCTTTTATTGAAACCTTTTAATGATGAACACTGAGCTCAGGAAACCTAAAACTGCCTTTTTAAATACATGTTGGCAGTGCGGTATTGTAATATAAAATTGTACCTTGGTTATTAATGACAAAGTCCCTAGTCAACATTCTCCCTTTTGGACAGAGCTGGAACAGACCATGAAGGGAACATTTGAAAGGCAGTTCACACAAAGCTATGCCTAAATATTTACAAGCACCCACTGGAAGACATTAAAGAATTTGTGTGGGCCCATGGAAATAGAGTGTATATCCATCATCTCTGCAGGTAAGGATTTCCAGGGTACTTCTCCCCAGTGGCACAAAAGGAATTTAGAACACAACCAACCCCAGGCCCAAGAGAACCACCTCTGTCCCACGTAGACTTCTTAGTGGCACCAACTCAGCTCACGGTGTGAGCTTGAGGTGCTCGGTCTAGGCTAACCTCCCTGAGTGGGATCTGAGCATTGCTTTTTCCGATTAGGAAAGCACAACCCCTTGGGAGGATGGGGTGTGTTATCCAGTGATTGCCTGAAAGGTCACTATAGTGCGATGCTATGGAGCACTCTGGCAGGCGAAGCCGCAGTGAATGAAATGAGACTTCTTCCCTCCAGCACTACAGACGCTTCACTCCCTGACCCTGTTCCTCCGGGTCTTAGGGTCTTATTTTGCATGTTTCCCTCTTGGTTGTCTCAGAATCAGATCTTTAGTATTTTAAACTCGGAAACACATTCACATATGCTAAAAAAGGAAAGTGAAAAGCAGTCCCTATAATGGTGTCATAATAAATAAAACATTTCTTTAATGAGAAGTAGTGTGAGTAATCACTTTGAGCTTTAGGTTCTAAAAACTTACAAAAAAGGAAATACAAGTGCCACCTGATAAACTGTTCTGTGTTTCTGCTCTTGTCTCTTTCTGCCAGTTCTCAGGGAGACACACGCTGGCTTTCTGCTGAGACCGGGATCTTTACTGAAGAGTCTTCTAATAAGAAAAGCCACTGCTCGGACACATCACAGGGACGCTGTGAAGTAGCGTAAAGAATGAGGGCTTTGGAGTCGAAGACCAGGGCTTAGCTTGTGCCTTCACTTCTTACCGGCATCTTACCCACAGGCAGGACCCAACTGCTCTGAGTCTTACCTTCTTCCTCCGTAAGGGGGGGATGATAAAACAATCCCAACTTCATAGGGTTACTGGGAGAATCATATGCGTGTAATACTTACAGGCAAGTGTATTAAAGACATCGTGGATAGATTTGGGATCTGATCTCCTTTCGTAAGAGATTTATACAAAGAGAATTATTTGAGCTATGCTTTCGAACACACATCTAGGTTCTTTACTGAGAGGATGAGAACTTTCCATTAGCATTTACTAGAGTTTCACATGGTATGACATCAGTATACTAGTAGAAGTTATCAGCAGAAGCTGCGAAAGCTGATGTAGGTCTATGGAAATCCTCTAAATGCCCACTTCATTGGTTAACTGTGGTCTGACAAGCAATAGGCATAGAAATGTAGAAATGCAGAAAAAAGGAAATACAGTTCATATAAGGAAACTACGTGTATCTGAGTTTCCATGTTCCAAATATTTTTGGCCATCACCCCGTATATTATCCTTAGGACACAGAGAGGCTGGGACCAGCCTGGTCTGGGGTCTGTGAGTCTTAGGCACGAATGCAGGGACAGGAATGATCCAATGGAGTGAACAAGAATAAAGACACTGAGAGTTCAGCCTCCTGGATGAGGAGGAGGACATAAGCCAATGCTTGGTGGAAGGCTTCTTTGGAGAGGAAAAGCGTACCTACTCCGCTTGGATTTGGGCAGGGCTGTAGGAGGCAACAGGATAATTGCTGGTTTGGAGTGTTGTTGAGGTTCTTGGGGAAAGCAAGGAGTTTTTGTTTGATAGCATTGATTTCCTCAGGTTTTGGTCTTAGGCTTAAGGGGCTTGGAGAGGTTTGGAACGGGTCCTGCGGCGAGTCAGTGGAAGGAGTGAAGGCACTGTCAGCAGCAGGGGAGTGAAAGCAGTGTTGGGCAGGAGAGAGCACCCAGCCGTGTTCGTTGCTTTCTCCGGCAATGTGCAGCCACCCAGGACTGGGGGTGGAGAAACTGAGTCTGAGCCTCATCAGACATGGATGTAGGAAGGAAGGAAGGCTAAGGGACCCAGTGGAGGGAGGCCCCTAAATGAAGATTTAATACGTTTCTCCAGGAGGGAGGCAAGAGAACAAGGTGGGAGCAAAGATAGGGGTTCACGGTCAGGCAGATAATTTTGATATTGGTGATGAAGAACCCTTCGTTCTCCCTAAGGAAGATGATCCAAATGAGCCTCCCTGAGGAAGGAAGTCAAGGGTTTTTATGGAGTAGTGATGAGTCAGAAAATGATGCATCCAGATACCTTTCGGTAGATGTGGAGAAGCGCCTAAGGAAGATGATCCAAATGAGCCTCCCTGAGGAAGAAAGTCAAGGGTTTTTATGAAGTGAGTAGTGATGAGTCAGAAAATGATGCATTCAGATATCTTTCGCTAGATGTGGAGAAGCATGCAGAACATGATGCAGTAACTAAACACCTTAAAGGTGCCTGGGCCTGCTTTGTGCCATGCGGTTTGGACAGATTAGATTCACCAGTGTTTTGTTCTCCCCTGTTAGAACTGCTTTCAATTATACATGACATGCCTTTCAGTTGAAATTGAGAGCAGTTATTACTAGCAATAGGTGAGCTAGTTAGACATGATTGGGTATGTTTCTCAGCTGACCTCCAGAATATATTTAGAATGCACAGCCCATTTAGATGCAGTGGCTTTAATTGGGTGTGGGCACATTAATGTACGCATATTACGGAAATAAAGAACAAAGCATGCATGCTATAATATTCCAATTGAGAAATACTCTTGCCTTGCATTTTTTGCTAACATAATCTGTGCATCATTTTGCAGCCTCCAGAAAGGAAACTCACAAAGCTTCTGAGCCTAAATGGATCATCTTTTTCTTAGAACAACTGCTGCAGTTTCAGGAAAGAGAATGTCCAGCCGTTGCTCTAACCTTTTTATTGATAGTTGGGAAAGTCGAAACTAGATTTGCTATATCGAGCTCATTAAAAACACTTGAGATTACTCCTGTGTGAATTATGGCGTATATTTGGTCAATATAGATAAAAAATGTAGTCCTCTTTTAAAAAGGCACATCTATTTTTGCTAATTGTACATAGCAAAGATTTATCTTTTAGGTTTCAGTTGAAATGTTGCTTCCTTAGGGAATCATTTCTAGTCTTAATTGGGCCAGGTGCCCCTGGGTGCATGCCCACTGCACCCCCTACTCTCCTTGTCTGATGGCTCATTACACTTCGGTGTAATATCTCGTGTGAACCATGTGCTGGACCATAAGTACCATGAAGGCAAAGACAGTATCTGTTTGGTTCCTGCCTCATCCCTAGTAGACTAACCCCAGCCTACCACAGGGTGGTTCTCGAGAACAATGTGTTGAAAGAACCTATCTCAGGTATCACAGCAAAGTGATGTGGAAAATATAATTAGAATCAAGAAACTTAATGTCTGCTCCCAGTTCTGCCTCTAGATGACTATTTGATTTGGAGCAAGTGTTGGAGCACTCCTTTCCTCTAAAATTAGAGGATTAGAGTAGGTGATTGCTAATGTTGTTCATAGCTCTATGGTTCTGCACAATTCCATATTGCTGGGCTTGGTTTACATGCCAGTGATACCAATAAAATATTTACAAAGAGCAAATCTGCAAAGGCATAGTGAGCAGGGAAGTTAGTACAGAAGAATTAATTCCCTCTGGCTATTGCTACTATTATGCATTGATTTTTCTAGTCAAGTTCCCAGGGAGATGGGCTGCTGAATAGGGTATATGTGTGTATTTTATATATGTATATATATGGCATTTGAAACCCAAGGCATGACAATTCCCAACTGGAAAACAGAGTGATGGAAAGGGAGGGCCTGGGAGAAGGGAATAGGATTGACAGGTTTGTAGCCAATAGAAATACTGTCACCCCATTCATTTCATTTCAGTGATGTAGGTGTATGGATGTGTGACTATGGGCTTCCTTTCGCCTCTCTGCTCTTGGGAATTCTTTCAACATCAACTTCATTAGTTACAAAAGCAGCAATCCATATCCAATTTTCTTTTTATGTCAGGACTATTCATGTATAAACTAAGATCCTTTGTTGGAAACACTTGCAATTAATCCCATAAACCAACAAAGCCAAAAATGCAAATTTTGCACTGCCCGCCCCAGCCAACCCTGCTGACTCTGAGCCCTGACCACTGTCTATTATTACACAGAAATGAATTGAAATTCCCACTTTGGGCCTAACCTAATTTCAAGTGATAATAGGCATGGGTTCCCAGAAGCACTCTATGCCTCTTGATAGTAACATCCTAATTTCCTTTTCTGGTAAATGTTTTAAATAAGATTTTAGCACCAAAGGAAATTAACCTTTAAATTAATTGTAATTATAAAATGCCATCGCTGATTTTTGTCTTCAGCCTAATTACTTTCTATTATTTAAACAAACCTCACCTCCTGCGAGCTTCTAGTTTGTTTCTCCTTCACTCCCTGCGACAGAAGGCCACCCAGTCCTGGCGGAGGCCTCCCCAGCCGCCTCTCCGCTGCTGGAACAGCCTCGTTTAAATGTCACCCAGGATTGAGGGTTTCCCTTACACTCGCCTACCTACAAGGAGCTCTTTCAGCGCTATGCTCACGGTTCAGTTCTGCATACCCGGTGGTCTTCCTTAGAGATGCAGTACTCAGTCCCCCTGCTGTTAGAAAGGAAATAGCTAAGCCCAGCCTCCTGTTTCCATTAGCTGCCTCTTCCAGAAGGAAAGCACAACTGGGCATAATGAAGTGGGCACCCCCGCCAGCATTATTCATTATCACAAGATGAACTTTTAAAGTGCGGTCTCCTTTCTCAGCCCCAGGGCTTTCAGAGTTGTGCTTCCTGTGCCAGCACGCGGTCTGCTTCTCATTTGTTCTTTCCAGAAGGGCCGGAGGGACACAGCAACTTTATTTTTCGAGCACGTAGATCTACACCTGGTGCTAAAAGCATCCTATTTTTTTGCTGCCACTCAGCTGCTTTCTTTCTCAGGTCGTTATCCATGCGAGTTTCAAGAGATGGTGAGGAAACAGATACAGAACCCCATGACAGGTGGGCGGGGCATCGCAAAATGGGAAGAAAGAAGAAGAATGATCAGAACATCAGAATAGAAGATACTTCATGGAATCATTTCTGTAAATGTCACCACTTCTCCCGTGCACATGCTCTGGCTTTCTTTTTCTATTGAGTCTGATTATAACACTTGAATATGATTCTTCTACTGGATGGCTTGATTGTTCTAAATGAAATACCTCCTCTATTACACCCCAGTGAAAGGCCTTCCCCTGCTAGTCTGAATAGTGTCAACACTGATTCTTTATAAACAAAGGCCTCAATATTGATTCTGTAGAAACAAGGGCCTGGTGCTTGCTTCTGTAACACATGAACTAAAGTTAGAATCAAGGTCCCTATTGTATTGAATCAACAAAAGATAGAGAATGAATCATTTCTTTTCTTCATATTTTTGAATTGGAAACATAAGCCTTATTTAAAGATGACATGGTGCACATGTTTATGTGTGAATGTGTGCGTGAGTGTGTATAAAAAGCAGTATAGTATAATGGAGGAGACATTATGAGAAAAGGGGGAGAGTAAGAAGTAATTGTTGAAGAATCAGACTCAACTTTGACCCGAATATCCAAATTGAAAGACAAAAGCTCATTTCTTTTCTCTTCAATGACCACAAGAGGGAGCAATTTAACAGTACGCTGAAAAAGAGAGCAGCGCTAATATTGGGAGAGTTACTGTAAAAATCGCTCTGTCTCACTGTTGGGGAATGCTGTTGCCACTGACAGGAACTGGCCTGTGATTGACAGGAGGCATATGTATACGTGGGCATTTGTTTCAGGGGTCGATCATTTATTTAGTCTTTTACATATGACAGCATGTTTTTGTTTTTCCTTTTATTCCCTTAGAAAATGACAAAAGGGGCTTTATGCTAATTGGTTATTCATTTAATTGGAATAAACTGGGGTCTAAGGAAATGTCACATTTCCTTGGCAGTTTCCAAATAGTCCAGGAAATGTTTGTGCAGAGCTGAATGATGCATCATTGGTTTCCCAGATACTTACTGAGTCCTGCTCTAGGTAGGGGATATGTTAGATGCTGGGGATATAGCCGTGGTCAAGACAGGTGTGGTCCTCAGTGGCATCCCTAACACGCTCTTACTCTGAAGGAGTCAATATGTGCTGTATCGGTGTCAAAAGTTCACAAACAAGCTCCGTGACCTTGGACACATCAATTAGTCCTTATGGATCTATAAAGTTAAGGTGTTGAAATAGAGCCATAGGCAATAGTTTTCCATTGTTTAAAGCCCTGCAGCATTCTTAGTTAAAAAGAAATCTTAAGTAGGACAAAAAGTCATAAAATTAAATAAATGCAGAGCTGCTGTGCTTTGGGGAGTTGGAGAAGAAGCAACATGACACCTTCTACCTTGTCCCCATACAGTTCGGAAGAGCATGGCTAGAGATCAGCAGCATTAAAAGTTTGGGGCTCCAGTCTCGGATAATATGTGATTCTGTTCAGAGATGGGGAAAGTAATTGCAAGTTTTGTTTTGGGAGGGAGGCTGGCAGATATGGACAATATTATTTCACCAAGTCACTTTCAGAATTCCAAAACAATGTTATAAAGAGATGATAAAACAATAATATATGATGCTTTCATTTGATTGCTTGAGTATGACACTTGAAAAGTAAAATAGACACATAATTCTCATAACTCTACCTGACAACCTGACACCCAAGAAGTTTTCACCTTTTCTAAACAGCTAATTGCCTGCCCCTGAGGTTATGTATATAGAGTGATTTATATAAGTAACAAGAAAGAAAGCGCAGGCTAACAAACAGATGTATGGTGTGGCCCTAACAACCAGGTAGATGGACAGATGATAGATAGGAAAGAAGGAAGAAAGGAAAGAAGGGAGGAAAGAAGGAAGACCAGGAGACATATAATATGCCAAAATGCTGAGAATCAGTTCAGAATTGTGGGGGCATTCTATTTTTTTTATATCTGTATTTTCTATACATTCTGCAGCCAACATGCAATCTTTTATAAACAGGAAGAAACAAATCTTTTTAAATGGGGGAGTAGCCCTCCCTGCTCCCCTCTGCCACCCCCAGCCTCCCTCACAGGTGGGAGAGTGTATGATTGTGCTCAAAGAATTGCATCCAAACCCAATGATCTTGGCAAACAGGAAAAATGATCAAAACATACAGAATGGAGTTCAATACACAGACGCGCAGGCCAGCAGGCTTTAGAAGAAAAAGATCAAACAAAAATAACAGAAAATTATTAGCCTCAGAGAACTGAATAATTTCCTGTGGTTTGCTTTTCAAATGAAAGATTCTATAAATCGATTGGGACTTTTATCCCAAGGCCAGTGGGTTTAAAGAATTCAGGACAGGTTTTTATGAACTCGTGCTTGGTTGCTTGGTTCCTGCATGTGTGTGTCTACATGTTTAAACATCTAGAATTCATTTTTCAAAAAATAAGTCCCCTAGAATATATTTTTAAAATGACATGCCATAACCTTTTCCAGATTATTTGAATATTTAATAACACATCAGATCTCTTTTAGAAAAGATAGTGTCTACTTAGAAAAATGGACCCATTTTTTAAAAAGAGGACTGATGTTTAGTTTTAGCTTAGCTATGAAGCAAAAGGTTTATAAGAAAGCATAATAAAAATTGAGAAATGAAATGATTTTTTTTTTCTATTATGGATCAGTGATTTTTTTAAATCTAACGATGCTAATGAAGCAGAGACATATGTTCTTAGTCCTATCACTGAAGTAGGCATCTGACTGTGGTGCAGAACTGAGGATTAAATGAGAGAAGAGCTGCATAGTATGTAATAAAAGGCACATCAGACCAGGAATCTCAGAACATCTTATTTCTTCCACAGACTATTGTGAAAGAGAACAAGTTGAAAAGACCAGAGGTCATAAGGAAAACTCAGCACGGCTGGCACCAGATTGTGTGGTGCAGAGCCAGCCACAAAGACGGCTCAGCAAGGGGTGTCTGCTTTCCTGGAGAAGCCTTTCCCCCTAAGACACACGGCTGCCTTTTCATGAACAAATCTAAAACAACTAGAGGCCCGGTGCATGAATTCGTGCACCGGTGGGGTCCGGCTGGTCCTCCCTGATCGGGGTGATCAGGCCAGGCCGGCCAGGGGGAGGGGCTGAACTCCCAGTCGAGGGGACAATTTGCATATTAGCCTTTTATTATACAGGACTAGAGGCCCGTTGCACGAAGAGATTCATGCAATAGGCCTTCCCTTCCCCTGGCTGCCGGCACTGGTTTTCCTCCAGCACCCGGGACCCAGGCCTTCGCTCCGGCTGAAGCCTTCAGTCATCGCTCCGCTGCTTCGGCCTACGTATGCAAATTAACCGCCATCTTTGTTGGGTTAATTTGCATACTCTCCTGATTGGCTGGTGAGTGTAGCGGAGGGACGGTCAATTTACATGTTTGTCTATTATTAGGGAAGATAGGATGGGATAGTTGTCCCACTCAAATAGGGTCCATGCATCAAGGCATACCCTCTGGAGCAGGGTCCCAGGTCTGTTTCCTGGTGAGAAGCTTCTCATTGGAAGGCAGATCACCCTGACCCAAGCAGGAGGTGCTGACCCTATGCTCCTGCCTGGAGACGGTGAGCATGGAGCTCCAGAGGTCATTGGCACTGTAGCCTGGACCCTCTTACCCACAGGAAGCCGATGGGCCAGTGAGCCAAGGTAGCCCAACTCTGTGCCACATAAATATTTTCAAATATCTGGGAGCCACATGATGTGTGTGTGTGCGTGTGTGTGTGTGTGTGTGGTGTGAATATGGGATGTTATGAACTGAATTGTGTCTCTTCTCTTCCCCAATTTATATATTAAAGGCCTTACCTCCCATGTTATTGTATTTGGAGATGAGGCCAAGAGGTAATTAAGGTTGAATGATGCCATAAGTGTGAGACCCTAATTCAATAGGTCTGGTGTCCTTATAAGAAGAATAAGAGACACCAAGGCCATGTACACACGGAGAAGAAAGTCCATGTGAGGACAAAACAAGAAGCCAGTCATCTGTAAGCCAAGGTAAGAGGCTTTAGAAGAAACCAAACCTGCCAACATCTTGATCTTGGACTTCCAGCCTTATGAACTGTGTGAAAATAAAGTTCTGTTGGCTAAGCCACCCAGTTTTTGTATTTTACCACTGCAGCCCCGGGTGACGAATACTTGGGGGCAGGAGTGTCCCATCTTTCTGTTTGACACCTATGCTCCCAGGGTGGCTGCTATCTCCCGGGAAGCACAGCAGGTGGCAGTGGCGTCCTGTGAGTCTGCACAGCCAGCCGCCTCTCAGGCTGTGGCTCTGGCTTAGCTAATGAAAGGCTGTGGCTCTGGTTTAGCTAATGAAAGGCTAAGAGACGTAAGCTTCAAGGTCCAGGCTTTTTCATAGGAAAAATCAATAACTTTGCATTCAAATGTCCATATAAATATTCATCAAACTGGGCTCTAGAAAAGCAATTGAGATCCTGTTTAAAAGGAGAAATAAGAAAAACAAAATTCTCAGGCATTTGACGTGCCTGCAATCTCACTCCTTCTAGTTCAATGAGGGTTGACTGCTATTTCCCGCATCTAAGTTTGAGTCCGAACCCTCTCCATCGCCCCCAGAGGTCTCTGCGGCTCCCTCGCCACACTTGCTGCTGAGGTCTGAGGTGTCAAAACTGAGCCCATGGCTGGCCAGCCTCATACTGACACCAAGAACACTGTAATCTTCCAGTTGCCATACTTAGGCTGTTACCTCACTCAGCACAGTTACAGAACCCAAACTGCTCTCTGTTCCTAACGGGGCTCTGAGGGATGGAAACTTAATCCACTAGGCAGGCAGGTAGGTAGCACCTCCTCCTGCACGACACTCCTACCAGGATGCTTCATTACAAATCCACAGCAGGCAGGAGCAGACACAGAGACCCAGCCCTTCCCCGATGACTCAGACATTAAACCTGTCCCATACATCAGGGCTTACTTTCTGTGAGTACACGCATATGCGTGTCTGTGTGTGTGTGTGCGTGTGTGTGTGTGTTTGATTTTCAACAAGCCAGGATGCTTTTAAAGGATCAAAATAATTTCCTCTGTGACATAATTACCAAAAATTAGACCGAAATTTCAAACCTTTACCCTTAAGCATTGGAAGTCATGTGTTCTAGGCAGTCTAGAGATGAACATACAAATGACCAAGACTATGACAATACATGAAAATATTAAATGAAAGCATTGTACTCAATACTCATAACTGTCTGGACAGAGAAGTAGCCCAGAGGAGCATCTCCAGCAGGCTGTTTAGTCCTGTGAACTCTAAGGTAATTCTACTAGGATATAAAAATAGGAAAAGTAATTCATATCTTGTCCACTGAGCAAAAAGACTTAAATGATAAAACTTGCCTATGAGAAGTTGGGTTAATAAAGGAAGATAAAGTATCGTGGTCAAAATACATATAAAGACATAAGCATTATTTTAGAGTCTCTGGGAAAATAGTTGATTAGATGCTTGAAAGATAAACCTGATCTTCCAAAACATATTTGCTTTTGGCCAAAACTAGATCTAGGGTGAATTCCCTAAAATGTGTTTTCTGGAACTCCAATTCTCTGGAATATTAAGACTTCTTATGAAAAAGCATTCTGTGTTCAGGTGTTTGGGTTATTATTATACTTTTAACTTTTGTAAATTGATGTCTTAACATCTACAAAATGACCACTGGCTGATCCCAAGTAAGCCCTAGCTCACCTAAAATACCTGGAGACTTTATTTATTTTTAGATTTTATTTATCTTATTGTTTAAGGTATTATAAATAGTAATACATGTCTCCCTTCCCCCATTGATATGCATGCATACAAGTCCTTCGGTTGATCTCTTAGCCCCCCAACCCTCCTTGCCTTCTGCTGTAGTTTGACAGTCTGTTCTATGCTTCTTTGCCTCTGTATCTATTTTTTTTCAACAGTTTATAATGTTCTTTATATTCCACAAGTGAGTGAGATCATGTGGTATTTAGATAGCCCCAAACTATATTCTTTAATAGTCAAGTGAACATGCACTTCACAAGGTGCCACTTTTACAGTTAGCTAGCTAGTACTCAACCTGCTTAGCCTGCCTTATCCATTTCTTTAGATGGAAAAAAACACAGTAAAGGTGTTTGCCCACAGTTTGCTCTCTCTCTCTGCCTTGTGATCTACCTTGGAGCTTTCTGTGTGGCCCTATGTGGCATGAAGTGTTCGCCCCAGGACACTATGAGTATAATAAAACTGCAAAACGATTTGTGGCTTCTCGCTGTGATCTGTGTTTGGCCTCACTATATGTCATCCAATGTAATACGGCTCAATCGTGGATTAAGAAAAATTGAATATACTTCTTTATTGCAGTGGTCACAAAGATGTGACTGTGTAAATGTACATTCTAAATTTCCAGTGTCAAACTTATTTGGCTTTGGGATCTAGTTTTGAGCAGTATATCTTGTGGAACCAGTATTTCTAGGGTCCCCTCTGGGAGATACTATTCTTGAGAGATACTGATTATCTGTCTAGGCGAGTTGGCGTGTCAGTATTTTCTGAAGTAAAAAATGCACTGGTGTCATTGTGAAATGAAACCAATCATTATAGCCAAAGGAACTCAACTCTCATATGAAATTTAACCTGTAGACTTTCCTTTCATTAAAGATTTGGCACAAAAACACTGCATGGTAATATCTGAATGCACTTCCATAGTTTGTGGGGTCCATGCATTTAAGAATCCATTAATCTATTACCCTTCCTAACTTGGAATACATCTTTTGTGCATAAGACAAGTACTCATAGATGTCTTCTCTTGCATATTCATTAGGCATCTTCATCTCAACCTGTTCAAATGGAACCCATTTTCACATTCCCATTCTATTTTCCTCAAGTGACATTTCCATGTACCCATTCACTTATACCAGAAACCCAGGAACCTATCAGTGTCTTCATTGTCCCTTACACAGTACCACCCATAGCCCATTAACACTCTGTTTCAGCATGTCTCCTATCATATCTATGCTGTCCTTCTACAACCCGGTCCAGACCTCATGATCTCATATCTCAGTCATTGTCATGATGTCTAACAAGTCTCCCTTTCTCTAATCTGTCCCACTGCTTCTGGTCTTTCCTTCACACTGACACCACTGGGATTTTTCTCAAGTACAAATTTGATTATATTATTCTGTTTTTATAAGCTACCTGCCAATTGATTTGCCATCATGCTATACAAAATAAGGTCCAAATTCCTTACTCTGTCATACCATTTTTCTATTGTCTCATCCACGCTCTCTTTTCTAATCTTCTCTGGATGCCCACCTCTAGCACAGAACACAACCCAGTCATATTAACTTGGCTTTTGTGCTCCCAACATGACCAGCTATGTGATGCCTTGGTGCTTTCTCACCTTTTACCTGGAATCACCTTACTCCCACATTGGCTACCCTAGTCATCTTTCATCTATTCATCTTCAAGACCAAGCTCAAGAGTGTAAGAGTATCCTTCTCTATAACGATTATCCTGGTCCCTTTCCTATTTCCCCCCACTATGCACTCTGGAGGGTTTTATACTCATTTGTCCACACGATTGCTTCTTCCTACCAGATGGTAAATTCCTAGAGGTAAAAGATTGTGTGCTACCAATCTTAAAATCTCCAAAGCCTCACAGAGCACTTGATACACTGAAAAATGTTTTACAAATGCTTTTTTAGCAAAAGGGCCATCATTTCCTTTCATACATAAAATAATATAAACTATGTACTGTGTATTCCTCAAATCATCCTGTAAAAGAGCAGTGAATTCTTGACTTTTTTCCCCTCTGTCTCAAAACCCCATCATTATGAATATTTTTGGAAACCAAAAAGCATGATTCCCAATTTGATTTTTTCCCTGAGTAAATATAGGTACATGGGCAAGTATCCAAGATAGCACTCAGAGAGACTCGAAGTCTTTTTCCAATCCCCCTCTTTCAGATCCTTAGGTGCAAGGGCGGAGTGAAACCTTGCACCTGCTGTTTTTGGAAGAGCAGAGGACAGTGGAGCCACTCAAGGCCTGCAGGAGGGCACTGCCGTTTCAACTCTGGACCAAGCAATAGGACTCAACGCTGAGACTCAGACACGGAGTTCTAGCCACTTGCATCCAAGAGTAGGAACAAAAAGGAAATATAAACATTTGCTTTCCTGAAGACAAACTTCTTGAATTAATCCGAAGTTAATTCTTGTGAGAGTTTTAGGAACTATTGTTGATTGTTAAGGCTTGTAGTCCTGGGTAAAACTGATTAGTTATCGATACCTAATAAAAGGTTTATAGAAACAGAACAGTCAAGTTAACCAATTTGAAAAACCACTTCCATCTCCAGTTGCCCCTTCCTATTTCCTACTTGAATTGTTATAAGATCTTAACAGTACTTTCCAATAAAAAAGAAATATGTTTTCAAAATGAATCCTTCCCCAGTTGTTTTGATATCCTCTATACTTTTATGAAAACACTTGAGCCCTATGGATACGAAAGGCTTATCGCCTGTTCTAATGACATGTTGGGGGACATTGTCTGAGCACGAGGAAGGCTAGGCAGGAGGCAGTTGGGAAGATGCTTTGAGCTTGAAAGAAACAGAATAGAGCTTTAGTACTTACAGCTGTCCTCTTCTTCAGTTATACATTTCACAACATAACAGGCGTAGATGAACCCTGCCAGCTGAAACAAAACAAAGGTGCTTTAGACAGGAGGCAAAGGCAACAGAACTGGAGCTCGCTGGGGGCGTGACTTTTCAAAGGCAGGCAGTTTAGGACTAGGTCTAGTGTTCCAAGATGGTCCATCAGACCGGATCCTGACTCCAGTGTGGAATCCCGATTCCAGTGACGTCTATCTGCATGATAAAGAAATATTTTCCTCTGACCTGCAATTATGTGTAAGACTTGCTAATTGCCAGGCAATCTAAAACAAGTTATTGTAGATGCAGGAAAAGGAAAAAGGAATTATGGCCACTCATTAATGCAATAACATTTGCATTTGTGCCAATCAACTTCTAATTTACCTACATGAGCCACTGACTAGCATAAAAATGCTTTCAGGGGAAAATATTAAGGAGATTCCATGGTATGTGGCATGAACACTCTATCAGTAAAAAGACCTCTTATTTAGACCTCGAACAGGAACCGGGCAGACCAAGTCTAATTAGGATGAGGTGGACGCCTGTGGGTGATGAGTATCCCAATGCACTAAAGTCAGGATTGCACACATCACATTGTCTTTTCTGAAACACAGCGCAGAAAGGCCCCCATGGGCAGGCAAGTCTTCACTGACTGAAATGGGTCCCTGTACAGGAGCATGGCAAAGTCCTGTGATATCTGTCCCCTTAGATTGCATTCCCTCATATCAGTCTATTTATTTAGTCAAGTTATGAGCACTGCTGGAAGGAAGCAAACTAATATCATTCCTGATAAGTGGAAAAGTTATTACCCAAAATAATCCAGTTAAATAATCTTTTTTAAAAAAAATAATCTTTAAAAGTATGTCCTCAGAACGGCTAGTCAAGTTATGAGCACTGCTGGAAGGAAGCAAACTATTATCATTCCTGATAAGTAGAAAAATTATTACCCAAAATAATCCAGTTAAATAATCTTTAAAAGCACATTCTCAGAACGGTGATGAAGATTATTCACGATGGCATTTCAGAAAAGCGTTGGGTCCTGACCTCCCACGACAGCATTTGGTGTGGGGAAGGGAGGGGACCTTAGGAAAGGCTGCAGCCTCCCATCGGGAAGCTGAGGAGCAGGGCCCTGCGTGATGAGCCTACTGAAGATCTTGTATTAGCTGGCAGCGATCCTTCTGGAAGATGTGAGTGGAGGATTTTAAGTGGATGGGACACTGATAGTGATGTAATGAGCACAGAACTATTTGGAGACAAAGGGGGGTCCAGTTAAAGGAAACTTTAGGAAATCTCTAATTTGGGTTTGAAGGAGAAAGTACCATGCGACAGTTTCAAACTCTCTTCCAAAGAGAACCGGTGTGGGATGAAGCACTGGCTATCCTGGCTCAGAAGCAGTGACCCTGCTCCGGGAGGAATGGATGGGAGAGAAGGCTGTGCAACATATTCTTCAAGGGCTTTTGCTTTCAGATCCCGGATGAGAGGGAATGTGTACCCGCCCCCAATGCAGTATCTGAACCAGTGCACAAATAAACAGCTAAATAAGGATACCACCACTGATGTTGTATTAGCAGAGTTAGTTTTCTTAAAAAAAAAATAAAATCAACCACCAGCATTGAACCAGTGCACAAATAAACAGCTAAATAAGGATACCACCACTGATGTTGTATTAGCAGAGTTAGTTTTCTTTAAAGAAAAAATCAACCACCAGCATTTTTTTCATTGAATTATATGTTGCTATTGGCAATAAAATAGTGATAGTAAGAACTATTTTCTTATATAATAGAATCATAAGGATCATTGCTTTTATGGGACTGATTTTTCAAGTACAGAGTATTATTAAAAACCAGTGTCTCCCATTTGGTTTTAGCAGAAATTTTGATTTGACCAAACAAAGTCATATTGTGATTTAAGCATTTTCATGGGTACTGGAAAAATAGATTATACCAGTGATGGCGAACCTTTTGAGCTCGGAGTGTCAGCATTTTGAAAAACCCTAACCTAACTCTGGTGCCGTGTCACATATAGAAATTTTTTGATATTTGCACCCATAGTAAAACAAAGACTTATATTTTTGATATTTATTTTATATATTTAAATGCCATTTAACAAAGAAAAATCAACCAAAAAAATGAGTTCGCATGTCACCTCTGACACGCATGTCATAGGTTTGCCATCACTGGATTATACTAACACTTCTTAATCTTTTATCCACCAGGACCCATAAAAATCTCTAATCATTGAGTGGCCTGGCCCCATGGATACTCTGTCATTGGTACTTGGATATGACTGTAGCTAGGTAAAGAGGCAATGGTTTGATTAAATGCCCCAGTCATGTCTATAGCTCCTTCCCTTCCTCCACATGAAGTCCTTACCATCCATGGCTAATTGCTACAGATTTATTAATAATTTATCTCTTCTTTTCAGTTTTAAATATTTGTTACTTGAATTATCGATAAAACATTTTTTTTACAAAATCACAAATTTTCTTTTGATTCTTACTATTTCATCACTTTTGGATATAAAAATGTAGGTAAACAACATTGATAGATTCAGAACCAAAAAAGTTTAACTTTTCATTAAGCTCCTAGATTATTAACTGCACCACTCTCCCAGAATTCAGGGAAGGCGCTGTATTCTGCTTACCAGTGATCTTTTAATTGTGTTTGGTTGCATTCTTTAACTATCAAGGGAGCGGCTTTGATAGAAAAGTAAATCCTGCTGCATTTCATTACAAAAGCTTGCTGATTAAGAGAACTTTAGCTTTTAAATTGGTCTCCTCTAAATACAAATGAAAATTTGTTTTTCCCAAATTAATCAAGATTCATAAACCTCTGTTATCTTCTAATTTTCCTACACCATATAAATTTCCAATTAATTTTCACTCCCTCATGGTGATTTATAAAACTCACCTACAGAAGAGGGGTTTCAAATCATTTCTGACAACTCTGACTGTCTCCAATAATGTGCAACTCTGCTCATTTGCTACCTGGCTGCAAAGATGAACTAAGCTAGGATTTCCAACCTCAGCATCATTGATATTTTGGGTTAAGCAATATTTTGTGAGCTCTCTTGTGCATTATAGGATGTTTAGTAATATCCTACCATCAAGACAGATGACATTTGGGACAATAAAAATGTCAGCAGAAATTGCCATATATCCCTTAAAGGGCAAAATTTCCCCCGGTTAGAGCCACTGTTTTGGATACAATCCTATCCTAAAGGAATTTGCAATCTTGTAGCAAAGATACATATGCGATTATAATTTGAAGTAAATTGAGATAAGTGTCAGAAGGAAGGAAGAAAATTGAATGTCTACTAAGTGACAAACAAAAAAATCGAATGTCTACTAAATGGTTACTAAAAAAGTATGATATTTTTCATGGAATACAAACCCTTCCTAATGTTATACTTAGCTCCCCTTCTAGCCTCATTTCCCACCACTCCTAGTCTCAAAATTGATGCCAGTAGTAAGCTGTTTGGTGGTTTGCTGAAATATATCAGGTAGTTTTCCTCCTCTGTTCTTTAACTCATTAGCCTATTCTAACCAACAAATCATGTGAATGCCCTATGCCTCCTCCCTCCCCTGCCTGTCCAGCCTTGCACCTCTGAACAATTCTAACTCATCCTTTAAGACGGAACACAATTTCTGTCTCCCCCAAGAGCTGGCAATTAATTATCACGGTAAGGTGCAGGTTGGCACATTGGAGATAAACCTCAAGAGATGGAAGGACTTTGAGAGAGGAAAGGAGAAGACATCTTCCAAGCAGATCTCAGAAAAGCTCTGGGAAGGTGTAAATTATTATTCATGGAGGAGCAAATGGCCCAGTTTGGAGAAGTTTGGGCAATGTGAAGAGTAGTGATGGTGCCCAAAGCAAACAGTGACTTATGTTGTCATAGTAAATCTGAGTACCTGGAGTTAAAATACAATTATTTTATTTTGTTCCTTTTAAAAAATGGCTATAATAATAATGAAAGACACTAGGCAAATATACAATTACTCACTTTGAAAAACTCAAAGTATTCTAGTTGTTTTAGCCTTTGGCATTCAAAGCTGAGCTAAGCCTAAATCTGTTTCTTTTTATTCATCTTTTCACCTTGATACATCTAATATGATTTGTTCACTTCTAATTCACCTGATAGGTAATTACATATCATCTTGATATCATTACTGGCTGAAAGGATATATTTTCTCTCTATAACTAAATCAGGTTGAAATACTTTTTAAAAAAATCTACAAACCAAATTATGATGGTATATCCCAGAAATTCACTTAGAAGCTAATAGGTAAGAGGTAATTGAAGTCTATTTGTAAGTGTTTTAAAAGATTCAATTGTAGTAATTGAAAGTATGACAACCTTAGTGTCTAAAATTCTATCATTTGAACTTCTGTTTCCAGGAAGTTGGAATAAATGTACTTTTCTGTAACTCCCCCACTAAGTACAATTAAAACCCTTGGGCATTATATATATAACAAACGTAGGGAGAATCTGAAAGGCAGAAAGAAGGTAGGTTGGCTAGTAATCTTGGAACCCAAGGAAGGACTACCAAAAGTTTATATACTGTATGATTCTATTTTTAGAATATTCTTGACATGACAAAATTATAGAAATGAGGAACAGATTTGTGTTCAGGGACTAAGAAAGGTGGTTGATTACAGGGAAGTCAAGGTGGCCATAAAAAGTCAGCCTGAGGGATTCTTGTGGTGATGGAACTGTCTAGACATGACTGCATCAGTGTCAGTATCCTAATATTGATGCTGTACTATAGTTTTGCAAGATGTTTCCATTGGGGGATACTGGGTAAAGAGTACATAGGATCTCACTGTATTATTCTGCACAATTGTTTGATTTACAATTTTCTCAGATAAAAAGTTTAAAGATTATACATTTCAGTGTACTATTATTAATGTTAAAAACTTTTGTATTATAATTTAAAAATTTTAAATACATTTAAACAAGGTTGATATCTTTATTTTATTATCTACAAAGACATAATTTAATTCTGAGCCCTTAGACCGAATTGAAGTCCACAATAGTTTTTGATGTTGATACAATATCTAATCATTATTCAACACTTTTTGACTGGGAGTGGAGATTGGGGCTGGCAAACACTATTTTTTTAAATCTACAATTATCTCATTCTCCAACATATTAGTTCTGTAATTCATTGAAATCAAATAACCTATTTTTGTTCTGAATTCATAATTCAGATTCTATAAACCCATCCTTTTTTAATATGAATTTAAACAGATGGATATTATGCCCTTACTGAATATACTTTTAAGTTGTAGATATCTTATGTGCTCTTTTGCATCTTATTCCATTTATATAATTTGACATTGCTTCAGCAAAGGATTCCAATATGATTATATCAGTGCTATTAATGAAGGTCTTACATATCAATTTAATGGGGTTGATGTATCATCTCTGGTGTCTACCAGGTTATTCTGATCCCATATTATTCCACTGGTTGGACTATTAGGGAGCATGCTGCAAGTTTTTTTTTTGCTATGCATAATCCAGGTGCAGGTATCAATCTACAATAACTCATGGAGGATTACCTTTAGGGCTATTGTGAACGTTCACAGCCTACTGAGTCAGAAAAGCTTTGCAGAGGATCAGAAACATATCTTAATACTGGCCTTTAAGTATTGTGCTGCATCATCAAGCATGACTGTATTAAACATTTTTTCAAAGATTGAATAAAAGTAGATGTACATGCAAACTTGTATTATCTACTTAATGCTGGGAAATGAACCGAACCAAATGCCAACGCTGGCTTCACCAATAATTCCCATTATAAATTGACCTCTGGAAACTGGTAGTTTTTTTTCAGGGCAAACTTACCAAGAAGTTACCCAAGTTCAAAAGAGTCTAATGTTTTAGTAAAGTTGGCAGAGCAGAAGATATTCAGGCAGGGTGAAAGACAACGAATAAAAGTCAATTGTCATCATGGCTAATAGCTCTCTCAGAGTTTAAATATCACATTAACTTTAAAAACTGTATTGAGAGAGTCATTCAGACATTCTATACATATGAAAGTTGGGAGGTGATAAAAGAAATAGCTTATCTAGTTCAATAGAGTCACAAGATGCCTTTAGTTTTTGAGGTAGGATCCATAATGGTATTTCTTAATCAAAACTGTTCATTGTAAGTAGCTGACATGTTGTGCACCTAAAACTAATACAGTGTTGTATGTCAGTTATATTTCAATGAAAGAAATGGGAAATGTAATCAAAATACCCTACCATTTTAGGAGTAAAACTAAGTTTAAGGTTGTATAAAAGTCACATATAATAGGGATTCTCATTTATTTATAATGAAACATTTGAGAAAGAAAGTGCAGTTTTAAAATGTTCTGTTGAATGTAAACACTCAATATTGTTGGGAAGAAATTTTCAACGAAATAAGTACATAATGCCTTTGTGAGCAAATGATACAAATAACATAATTTTGTTCAGAGATAATAGGGAAACTAAAGTAAAATTCTACTAGTAAGACATATGCAAAAGTAAATTGGCACATCTTAGGTATGTCAACATTAATAGACAAGATGAAAAATTTCAGTGTATTTCATTGGATGGAATGTGCTGTTCCAAGGATGATGGTGGAAATATAGGGCCAAATTTTTCTGAAGACACTAGAGCAGTGATGGCGAACCTTTTGAGCTTCGCGTGTCAGCATTTTGAAAAACCCTAACCTAACTCTGGTGTCATGTCACATATAGAAATTTTTTTATATTTGCAACCATAGTAAAAAGAAGAATTATATTTTTGATATTTATTTTATATATTTAAATGCCATTTAACAAAGAAAAATCAACCAAAAAAATGAGTTCGCGTGTCACCTCTTACACGCATGTCATAGGTTCGCCATCACTGCACTAGAGAGTTGTATTGGAATACTACTTGCAAAAATAACTAATCTTAAAAGAAGATGCTAAAACTATATTAATATTTTTTCTTTTTCAGAGGTGTTCAATTAGAAGATAAGGAAAATGTAGAATATATACTTCACCTGTGTCTGCAGCACATACGACAACACCATATTTCAAGAAACCATAAGTGAGATGACATCACCAGAATATGTATGTGTATATGTATATGAATATGTATATGCATAAAATATACATGGAGACTATACAGTGGATCTCTATCTGTTTAATGACCTAAACTCTGGGAAGAGCAATGATGATGAGATCAGTTTAGAACTGGAGGAACATTTCAATAGGCATGCTTTAGGTATCTCACCTTAAGCCCTCTTCTCTATGACATTTCAAACTTCTTGAGGAAAAACAACAATGGTCTGAGTATCAAATTTCATAATTATGAAATGAGCAGAGTGGTCCTAGGTTATCTAAAGAGAATTGCTGTATCTCAACAAGGGAGGTGAATAGCCCTGCTTCCATCTGGTCTTGTCAGTCAAAATGCTGACAGTGTTCAGTGTTGGTGCCACAGATGAAAGGAGACACCTAAACATAGTTGTAGCCATACTGAAGAGAGAGAAAGGAGATATGATGAGTAAACTCCTGGCTCATAGAAGGTTCTCAAAAAACATTTTGATGATGATGATGATGATGATGATGATGATGACAACTATGACAACGATGATGAAGGAGAATCCCCTATACAAATTGGTGGTTAACTGCTTCCTGGGAACATCACTGAAAACCAGATGACCTCTGTGATCACTTCACCTCAGATATTTTAAATATAAAAAATGAATAAGTTATCATTGCTTAAAAGTAGTCCATTTAGATGTTTTCTGTGTAAATAGGCAGTTAAATTAGCATTTGTCAAAGGACAAAGTGAATACCTCAACCCATGCTAGATTAATGAGTATCCTGTATTCTTCCATGTTTAAGTAACTGTGAGGAAATATATCAAGCCATTCACTATTTGGGAGATGGTGAATAAGACATTATCTTTGGTCTCTAAGATTCTGTCTTACCCACAACTCTAGGGGAGTTGGGAGTCTTCTAGGATCCCTGTTTGGGCAGCAGTCATTCCTTCCAATTTCATCTGAAGATATTAAATAGCTTAGAACCCATTAGAGACCTTTCTGGAATTGGCCAATTATCATCTTCACAACTAAAAGTTAACTTTCAGTTAAGTGTTTCTTGACAAAAATACAGCTAAAAATCATGTCATAAAAATATCATTAGGATAGCTACACATTGACCTCCAACTCTTTGCTGGTTTTATGGATGTTTAGGCTATGATTGGAAACACAGACTATCCTTTCATAGTCCAGAATCTTTGGCCTAGGCTGATTGGCTATGTTACTGGATATAAGAAAAAGTTAATGCTGCCCAACGTTGATGAATCTTCTTTTGGCAGATGAGTGCCAGAAGAGGTGATACATGATAAACTCATCATTATCAAAAATAATTTACTAACAGTATATAAAAATGATATCAATAAGAGTAAAAAACTAAATAAAAAGGAGACATTACTAACTGTACTAAAAAAGAAAAAACTTACTGTACTGAAAAATAAAAAAAAACTAAATAAAAAGGATCAGTAGCACATACCAGCTAGAGAGAAATGTTGTTTCAAAATGTTGTAGTAAACTTAAAATACAGTTAAATAGGAACCTTAGAGCAATTGGTCTCTTTACCATGGCATCCTTGGGAATAGCTTTATGCTCCATGAAAAGGTATTGTATGTAGCATTAAATGAAGCTTACCTCTGAAGCAGAGTACTAGGTGCAATATGTGGCAGAGGAAGATGAGTGGTTGTGAAGGCAGCAACAGAAAAAGAACCCCCAAAGGGAATAAGATATGGATTGGGGATGACACAAATTTGAAGACAAGGTTTTTCCCAAAACAATTTCAAAAGGCACAAAACTGAATCAAAGTGTCACTTAAAAGGCTTGCCAATTCTATCCATGTGTAGCAGTAAAATCTAGTTGGACTGAGTAATTTGGGAGTCAGAACTTGGCTATGATTGGTGTTCTTCACAGATCCTTTCTTCTTTTCTATCCAAGTTTCCTGATTTTCAACCTAAATCCCAGATTATCTTCTTCTCACACAACTTACAGTAGTATGAGAGTAAAAGACACTGTGTCAACTATCTCATAATGACATGATTTCATTAATTACTGATGACACAATTATTACCATTTGGGAATATATAAACTAGGAAAAAATGCAACTGCATTTGTGCTTTACTTTTTTATTTTTCAATGTTTAAACCTCAAAACACTGATTGCCTAACTAACCCTGGCAATGACTGGGAGGTAGAAAAGGAAAAGCTAGGGATTAGTGTTTAATGTTCAGGTAATAGCTAGCATTGTGGGAGTGCCCACTATATTCTGAGCACATGCTAACATCTTTATAACTATTGTTCTACCTATTCTTTCCAGAACCAAACAGAGTATTTCTATCATCACTATTATTTATAAGTGAGATCACTGAGGCTTAGTGAAATTAAGTGATGTCCCAAGATTAAGAAATAATTAGCAAAGTACTTGAATCTATCTCTACAAACCTAAAATCCTATGTTTTTTCTCTCCTAACACAGTATTGTTAACTTATCCAACTGGTAAAACTAACTACACTCTAAAATGAAGGGAACATAAGATTGCAAAAATCCGAGTAAATTCAAATTCAGAAAAGAAAATTTCTAACATGAATTTCACCTACTTTTCCAAGTTAGAAATTTGGATACAGATGATAGTATTGAGTTTTGGATGAGCACAGCTTGGAAGTCAGCAAGAAACATACTGGCTTGGCTACCAGATAAACCACAGAGGAGTTTAATGCCACTCGTGGGAAACCTGGAGTATCTAGGAGAACAGGAGTGTTCCTCCCCCTCATTTAATTACCATTTCAGTTCTCTTTCAGTGGTTCCAACTCATTATGATTTTATAGTCCTCCTCTGATTTGTTTATATACGCTTTTACACACCACAGTGGGCTTCTAATATAAGAAATACATTGGTGAGCCACTAATTACCGTCAGTTTACTGCCGGTGAGCAAGGCGGGCCTCACATGAGGAGGTATGGTTCTAAGGGCAGGAAATCTCATCAATGGCTCTCATTGCTCATCAGATAAAGCACTGATAGCAAAGCATTCAAGAACATATGTGATTTTCTCCAGCCCACACTTCTACCTCCAAGTCTTATGCCCCCCTTTACTTTTTCATATTGAATCGCTGAGCAGTTCCCCCTAACATACATGCCATGTTGGATACCTTCATGCTTTTGAATATGTCATTTCCGTATCTAACAAACACAGTTTAACACCATATTATGAGCACCCATATGCAACATGGGCTATTTCAAGTCTACTTCTCAGGAAAGTATTTCCTAAAAGCTAAAAGACACAGGTATGCACTATTTGTGGTTTGCGCATATAGCATACTATGAAATACCCATATTATACCCAACTTAATTCATTTCACTGTGATTCATATTAACTTTTAAGCTGGCCTAAAATTCTCAAGACTCCCCAAGAATATTTCCATTATCTCAGAAAGTTGCCTCTTGACCCTTTGTTATCACTATTCCTTCCATTCCATCCCCACATCACAATTCTGATTTCAACAACAATCCAACAATTTTGATGGTTCTTGAAATTTATATAAATGGAGTCATATGTTTTGTGTCTGGCTTCTTTCATTGAGTATACTATTTTTGAGATTATTCCAAGATACTGCATGTACTATCAGTAATTTATTCTGTTTTATTTTCAACTGGCATTCCATTGTATGAATATCCATTATTAGTTAACTTTGCTACATAATAAACCACCCCAAAATTTAGGGTTTGAAACAACACCATTCATTTTTTGCTCATTGTTCTGTGGGTTGGCAATTTGGGCTGAGTTCAGATGGGCAGTTCTTTTCCTGGACATGGTTGACTTCTCTCGTGCATCTGTGGTTGGCTGCCAATCATCTAGGCAGATTTTTTTCCTGCAACATCAATGTGAACAAGCAAGACCTAATTTTTGGGGGACCTATAGATTGCTATTATCCAAATTTCATTTTTAACTTTTTGGTATGTTTGTACAATGTCATCATCTTCCCAACATCTCATTATACCCTCAACTTCAGTAAAGTTTGCTATGCATTCTTATATGAGTAGTACTTTGGGGAATGAAAGAATCAAGGTGACAATGTACAAGATGAGATGTAAAGAGACAATAGAGAATTCAACTGAAAGAATGGAATTAAGGGTTTTAAGAAAGGCCCTGAGACTTTCCCAGTAATAGTGCAAAATACATTGTACATGTGACGGGAGATTTTACTATTTTTTAATCCTAAAGAACAAATTGATCCCAGTAGATTGAAGGCTTTCACTGGCAAATGAATAAGCAATAATGCCTAACACCTTGTAGACTATCAAGGCTTAATGGTTCCTATTTTCAGCTACTTTCAATCTTGTATCTTTGGCTAACTCATTTAAATAATTATACTTTAAAAATTCCTGATTACATAGTGACACAGAAGGTATATTTCATATTGTTCACAGGTCATTGTGAAGATCAATGAAATTATAACTGTGAATGCACTTTGAGCTCCTTGGAGAAACACCATGTGTTGTAATGATTCTCCTTCTCTCTAAAAGTTCATCAGACTCAAACTATTCAGCCATTCCCATGAGAAGGAAGGTAGTTTTTAATTTCTTTTTTTGTCCCCAACATGTACTGAGTGGCTCAAGTGGCTGCCGCTTACTTTAGTTTTTCCTGTAAGGGTGTAGAAGTTGAAAACTGTCAGCTAATTTTGAGATTATTTTATGGAAACATCTTTTAAAATTAAAGTTTAAAAACATAGGGTTTAGAATTGTTTCCTCTACTCCAAATTTTAAAAGTACTTTAAAATGTTTACATATTTAAAAAATTCTTTGTTTAAAGTATTACATATGTCTCCTTTTTCCCCTCATTGACCTCTCCCTGGCCACCCCCACCCTCCAGCACATGCCCTCACCCCCCCTACTGTCTGTGTCCATTGGTTATGCTCATATGCAGGCATACAAGTCCTTTGGTTGATCTCTTACCCCCACAATCCCCACCTTCCCTTATAGGTTGGACAGTCTGTTCGATGCTTCTATGACTCTGGATCTATTTTTGTTTATCAGTTTATGTTGTTCATTATATTCCACAAATGAGTAAGATCATGTGTACATATTCTTTATTAGTACATGTTATTCACATATCTGGGCTCTCATTCTTTCTATATTTATGCCAAACTATTTCTATCCAGATTATCTGCTCTTATTTTCTCCTTCTAATTATTATATCATTAAAGTTTTCTCATTATACACTTGTCAAAAATTATCAAGGAGAGTATAACATTGATGACTCCATTAAAAAAATAAGAAGGGAGGAGAAAACAAAAGTGTTTGATAAGGGTTTAAAGATATGGAGAGAGAGAGAGAGAGAGAGAGAGAGAGAGAGAGAGCTGAGAATGGTCCCTTATGCAAAGATTTAAAAACTTTTTATTTTTCATTATTTTAAAATTGTGATCCAGGTGCTATAAGAACCAAGTTTTCATTCTTTAACTGAATATATTAGTATTGCCACTGATTTGTAATCCTCCCTTACCCTCCCGCCCTCAATTCCTGGGAAATATGTTCTCCATTTCGTTATATATATATTTTTATTACATTTGAAAAGATACAAAGGAGCACTTTTTCATAGTCCCAGCATTAGAACTCACAGGGAGAGGTCTTCTGTTTTTTTCCCTTTTCTTTAAAGATGCTATCTCCCAGCCCTAACTGGTTTGGCTCAGTGGATAAAGCGTCACCCTGCGGACTCAAGGGTCCCGGGTTCCATTCCGATCAAGGGCATGTACCTTGGTTGCGGGCACATCCCCAGTGGGGAATGTGCAGGAGGCGGCTGATCGATGTTTCTCTCTCATCGATGTTTCTAACTCTCTATCTCTCTCCCTTCCTCTCTGTAAAAAATCAATAAAATATATATTTTTTTAAAAAGATGCTATCTCCCAGAAAAGTGAGGCTTGATGACAATCTATCTCCTCACTTTACCTCAATGACTTCAAAACTGTTGAAACCTCATTACCAAATGTCATTGGTGAGCGCCTGTGTACATTTGTGCGTGTAAGAGAGTGTGTGTGTGTGTTAGTGAACAATAATTTACATTTATATGTACCAGGCACTCTGTGCCAGGCACTGTTCAGACACAGATTCTTTTACTCCTCAAAGTCACTTTGTGGAGTTGGTATAATAATTATACCCTCTTTATAGGTGAGGAATTTGGAGCATAGAGAAGTTCAATGACTTACCTGAAGCCACCTGCTGGTAAATAACCCAGACTGGCTGGCTCCAGAATCCATGCTCTTGTGCTATCTTCTCAACCCAGGTTTGAGTCGTCATTTCTCTCACCTAGATTGCTGCATAGTCCCCTAACTCACTCCCCACTCCCAACCACTCCCCTCCACCCACAATTCACCTGCATTCTCCCTGGAACTATGGCTCTTTAGAATATTTACCTCATGAACTAAAAGTTCTGTCTTGAAATGCAGCTGTTTAGGAAAGTAAACATAAATGAATACCAAAAGGCATACCTTTCCTTCTGGGCTTTAACATTATTTACATATTAAAACTTGAATTATAGAGAATAACTTTTTTTCTATTTAAATCTTTAGGCATTAAAAAAATCTGACCACATGATGATATATTTCTTTGATTACATTTCATTTTGCAGAGGTAAAAAATTTCAGGGTCACTTCAACTATTTCTATTTATTAGTGACAATTAATAGAATACTTCAGTCTTTAAGCTAAATTGTATATCTACAAGGAAAATAAAATATAGATTCCCAGCTGTAGGAAAAAAGGAATTTTTAATTTTCTTAAGGGCAAAATAAGTGAGAAAAAAAGTCACTTGGCCCAAAAATACATGAATAATTGTCATTATAAAGTGCCTATAATTTGAAGCTTGGTAATCTAGCTATTGTTGGAGAAATAAAAAAAATACCTCTTAGAAAATATAGTATACTAGAAAGGTTTAATAAAAATAAAAATGCATAATAATATAGCTCGGGCTATATTACAATAGAAGGGCAGAGGAACACAAGCCTATCATAGAAATAAAATGTACAGTCCCACCTTCAGGAGCTTACACTATTTTGGAGGCAAGGGAAACACACACACACACACACACACACACACACACACACACACACACACCACATACTACCTGAAGCAGATGGAATAAAGAGCTAGAATGACTGCACTTTTCACTAACTTTTTGTGGTTACCATCCCTTTTCCCACCGTCAGGGGGCATATTGAGTGATTGGAGAGCAGATGAACAAGAGAGGTGAAACGATCCACCTTCTATTCTCAGTTCTTCTAGCCTAGAATTTCTTTTTTAAACTCAATAACGTAAGTTTCAAGTATGATGCCTTCAGTAAACATCGAGTGTAGGGTATAGTACACCCAAGGGCTCTGGCATTATCAGAGGAAATCCAATGCTGTTCTATTGGGTAGAAACATAAAGTCCATAGTTAGGTAAAAATATCTGTGGAGACTTAATGAATGGCCAAGGCAATTTAAGTTTAATCATTTCTCACAGGATGAACAGAGTGTGAACAGATATTTCTGCATATTGTTTCAGCACAAAAAATCCCCCCAAACCGAACTGCAACTCGACTTAGAAGGAGGAGGGCTGGTTTCACTTTCTACCAGAGATGCCCGCCTCAGCCAAAGGGAGCAGAGTATTGAAGCTGGCACAAGTGGGGCACTTTCATATTACTTAGTCCTCCCAGGCAGGACCACTTCAAATTTCCGTTTTGGTCCCTGGGCCCTGACTCTTGGGATACTATTGGTCCTTCAGCAGCTTAACCTCACTAAGAGAACAGAAATGTTCAAGATAGTAAAAGAAAAAAATCTTTATTTCAATTAAATCAGTGTCAAGAGGGTTCAGAAGCTGCCCAGCGCAATAACCCTGACTAATACAGTTTGGTTCCTCGCAGCGTTATCATAGCTAAGATGGTGGGTTGCTGCTCAAGTTGAATGAAAGATTGAAGCTACGGGCATTTTCTCACCTCAGAGATAATGTTCTCTTCATGTTCACATGAAATTACATTTTTTTTCATGACAGATTGCAAGTTTTGAATGTATACAGTTATATTCTGTTTAAAGAGCTTTTTTGGGGGGGTTAAATAAAATGGGATTAAACAAACATAAATAATGTCATGTTTTCTGGGTGGTCGAAGTTTATTAAATAGTTTAGAACTTGTATACATTTTTTGGGGATGATTTCCATTTATAATGTAGGTGTTTTTTTTTTTTTTAAAAAAGTCTGTCCTGTATCACCTTCTTAGGTAAAAACCATTAACCCAACAGGTGAAAATAGACATTCCTCTCAGGAGATTAAAGGCTATCTTCATCCCAACCATCTGCAAAAGACGATGCAGATATTAAATAGTTTAGAACTTGTATACATTTTTTGGGGATGATTTCCATTTATAATGTAGGTGTTTTTTTTTTTTTTAAAAAAGTCTGTCCTGTATCACCTTCTTAGGTAAAAACCATTAACCCAACAGGTGAAAATAGACATTCCTCTCAGGAGATTAAAGGCTATCTTCATCCCAACCAACTGCAAAAGACGATGCAGAATGATGACTTGGATGTATTAGTCTCCTGGGAAATGGGCAGGTATAGAACTCACGTCTGAGTTCCATCTTTGCCTGTTTCAAAAACTGTCTGAATGCTTGCTCTTGCCTTTGCCACTCTACCCTCCGAGGACCTAATATTCCAAAATACTGTAGGATTTTCCTTGAGGGTCTATCTAGAATCTGACCACTTTTAACCACTGCTGTCTCCCAGCTCCGAGTTTTCATGTCTCTCACCTGGATTGCTGCAAACCCTCCTAACTCATCTCCCCACTTCCAATCATTCCCCTCCATCCAGAATCAACATGCAACACAGTGGCCAGAGTGATCATTTAAGAATACTGGATAAGTCGGATCATCCACCATTTTGTTCAAAACCCCCCGGGCTCTCCCGTTAAGGTTTTCAGAGTAAAGGCCAAAGTCATTACAATGGCCCACGAAAGAGACCTAATCTTGCTGACCCGACTCTTTCCTCTTTTTTCCTTTGCTCACTCTTTTCTAACCACCGTGAAGATTTCTTGCTATTACTTGAACAGGCCCATGACAGCCTTTAGGCATTGGATATGCTCTCTGTAGCTCTTTTAGGTTTTGGTCAAATGCCTATACCTTCTCCATGAGGTGTATCTGGACTGCCCTGTTTTAAAGTGCACCTTCCTTGGCACGCAATGCCTTGAATTCTGCTCTATTATTTTTCCATAGTAATTTCATTGGATTCATGTACAAGTCCTTTTAATTCCATTTCTAAAGCTAATTGTGTGGTTGATATGGGTTATCTTGACACAAATAATTTGGATAGAAATTGCTAATTCTGGTCCTCTTTGGGGAAATGGAATAAAAGTTGTAATTTGGTTATGACATCCTACTTAGAGAAAACTCCCTCAAACTCCTTTCATGTTCAAACTCACCTCCATCTCTACCCATCCTGAAGGCCTCTGATTCTGTTTCCAAGGTCTTCATCCTCTCGGTCATAGTTGATCCTTTCACCATGATTTAGATACTGCACCCTTCTGCTTCCTTTCCTCATCAACTACCTTAACATCCACTTGGACCCTTAAATGTTCCCACTCTACTGTCCTTTTCCCCTCAGCAGGAGAACAATGAAATATTAAACAGCTCTCCATTGATCTCTCTCTCTCTCTCTCTCTCTCTCTCTCTCTCTCTCTCTCCCTCTCCTCCCTCTCCCTCTCTCTCTCCCTCTCTCCCTTCTCTCTCTCTCTCTCTCTCTCTCTCTCTCTCTCTCTCTCCTCCCTCTCCCTCTCTCTCCCCCTCTCTCCCTCTCCCCACTATTCATTTGCATCCAGGCTTTTTGAAGGATTATTTTATGCTGCTCTTCATTATATCTTTCATTCCACAATCAAGAACAATCAAGTTTCCACTTTCTCCTCCATAATAAAACTGTTCTCACTAAGATGATATCCTATGACTCTCAGGATGCTATCTCCATGGACTACATTCAGACCTTATTTTACTTAACTTGGTTTCAGTTCCAACACAGTTGAAAACCCCACAGGATCCTGGGATTCTCACATCCCTTAGCCTAGTGACAATAGTCATTTCTGGTTTTTCTCTTACCTATTGATACATTTCAGACTTTTGTTTGTTGTTATTCTCTCCTGAGGATATTTTTACCATTGCTTTTCAGAGAGAGTGGAAGGAAGGAGGGGAGGGGGGGAGAGAGAGAGAAAGAGAGAGAGAGAGAGAGAGAGAGAGAGAGAGAGAGAGAGAGAGAGAGAGAGAGAGAGAGAGAGAGAGAGAGAGAGAGAGAGAAGAGAGACACATCAACTGGTTGCCTCCTGCATGTGCTCCAACCGGGAACCAAACCTGAGACCCTTAGGTGTACAGGCCAACACCTCAACTATGGAGCCACACCAGCCAGCGCCATTTCAGACTTCTTTCTGGGTCTTTTTCTTTTAACAGAACATTAAGTAATTGTAATGTCAAAGTTGTCTCCTGGGCTCTCTTCATTTCTCACTTCACTTATGTCTGTATTCATGCTCACATCTTGCACTGTGTATGGACTTAGCATCCTGAAGACCGTTGGATGTACTTTTAGTAAGAACAGTGTTATACAGAGAAGAAGATGGCAACCTCATTGCTCTGGATTGTGGACTGGAAGTCATATGAAGAGCAAGTACAGACGAATCCTTCAAAATCCTGGTTGCAAATGAGAAAAAGACTCCAAAATTCACATCCGCAGCCCAGGTGTCCTTCCAGCACTACAGACTCTAATGCGCAGCTGCCCGTGGGCATCATTACTTGGATGAGCTGTGGTATCTCAAATGTCCTCTGCTCAGCACTGAGTCCCCTTCGTCCTCACCTCTGGCCCTCCTCTCTTGCTCCCTCTGCCAGTGAATAGCACTGTTATCCATTCCATTGCATTAGCCCAAATCCCAGAGGCCATCATTGACACCTGCATCCTTGCTTCCGACCTACTGAATCCCGAGTTTCTACTTACGAAGGGTCTATAAACTCGGTTTTCTCTTGCTTAAACATATTGCCACTGCTTATGTCTGGGACCTTACAATTTCTTGCAGAATTTACTGTAATAGGTTGCCAATTTATTTTCCACACAGCTGCCAGAGTGATCTTTCTAAAATGCAATCCTATCATGTCAGTCTTCTTTAAAAAAACCCTTCTCATTCCTTCAGAACAAAATTCAAATTCTTTCACTTGGTGTATGTGGTATTTCAAGATTTGCCTCCTGCCTGTCACACCAACTTTATTTCCATTGCACTCTATGTTCTAGCCACACGGAACTCCTTGCAGTGGTTCATAAATGCCATTCTCTCTAACAGGACCTTTGCCCCTACTGTTCTTTCTTCCTGAAAGGGAGCTATGGCACTCACCTTGAGAACTTTTCCTGTTTCTTCTAAACTTATCTTAGATGTCACCTCCTCATTCTTTGTTTAAGATCCTTACTCTGAGGCAAACCCTACTTATTAAAATTGAATTTAAATTTCATTAAGTTCAAAGTTAAGCTATGCTCACTTATAAAAAACTAGAAAGAAAAACAGAAATTACACATGGTTCTGCCACTTAATCTCTGTTAACATACTCTTGTCTATCCAACATCTATATATCTAGTAAAATGTACCTACAGAATACACATAAACCCACAATTTTTCAAGAATGTTAAATACCATCTTATTATATATTCTGTTTGAAATCCACTCTTTTCCCTCAGCAAAATATCATCAAAATCTTCCAATGGTAATAAACAGAAATCTCAGTCATTTTTTAAAATGGTTATATATATATCCCATCATAGATGCAGTATGCCACTCAAACCCTTATTATTTTCAGGTAGCTTCAATTTTTTTAAATTAAAGATATTCTTTAGAACATACATGTTGGTTAAGTTATCAAATTATTTCTTTAGGATATATTCAGAATGGAACTGTTGGCATGGACACTTTAATAATTTTACTCATTTTATAAAATGTTGTTTAATCCTTCTACAAACAATTTTAAACTATTTTAAACATAGTTTAAACCAGATAAAACACATCATAATACTTTTCTGAAAGGCCTCATGGTGAAAAAAAATTTGTTTTAGACAACACCCATTTTTCTTTTAGGTCTTGATTAAATTAGGAGCCAGGCTGGACTGGCCAAGATGCTCATGGAGTCAGGCCCTTCAGGGGAGCCCCAGGGGCTTCTGAGAAGTTTTAAAAACAGAAACTTAGAATAAGCAGTGGCTGTTAACTAATGGCGAGATGAGCCATTTCTACATTTCCTCTTGTTCTCTCTTTTTCACAACTTAACAGTGCTTCTGAAGTAGCAAAAGGAGGATAAACTGGGGACAATATTTTAGTATTATTTTAATAATAGGTATAATATAGTGTTTGCCTGTCAAAACAGCCTTAATGAGGGCATCAGAGAAAGAAGCAGGAAACGAGTGAGAATCACTGAGCTAATAGGAGAGTACCAATCAGTCGTCTGGGTGGCTAGTAGTCTTATAAATAACCTCTGATGGACTTAAAACAGTTAGATGTTAAGAGGTAAAATAATGACTCAGAGAACAGTTAACAGGAGACAGCAGACTTTAGAAGATAAAGAGGAAAGGGGAAAAAGAAAAAGAAGCAAGGAAATGACAACGTGTAAATTACATAACAAAATTTTGCAATAGATGACAGACAGAAGCAGTTAAAATAAAAGATATTGTTACTGATAAGTGAAAACAACTCCTTAATACCTCACTCTAGGAGGTCCAATTCTGTAGGGAAATGAGATGGGATTTGAAGGTGTTTATCAGTACACTGTTCATGGATACACAGCTAGAATTTTGCTAAGAGGTTAGTGAAGTTTTATCACCTCCTTTCTCAGAAAGACTAAAATGAGTTTGAGGGTGTGAATGGAGACCAATAGGCAGGAAACAGGACATTCCCAAGGGGAAGACTGTCTGGCAAGAGAGAAGGGGATCCCAGCAGGAGGGGGCTGGGCTTGTCCCCAGGTCCAGGTGATAACCAACATCATATTGCAAGATTCGGTTAGGCACTTTTAACTTTAAAACGTGGTGCTTTCATTTATTTAAAATAGCATGTTTAGTTTGTTAGTGTTTTCCTCTTCTGCTGTTCAAGCAAATATGTCCTCTATTTTCTCTGACTGCTATTGAATGTGACTGTTCTCATTTGAGGCAGCTATTGAAGTGCTGACAGAATCGTCTCTAGAGAGGGCTGCTACCTGCCTTCAACCAAGTTGAAGATAATAAAGGAAAGGAGTTAACGCCTGAATTTCCAGAAGGTGTGGTATAAAACTATGCACATCATTCTTTCTTCTTCCCCACTCTTCTACCTAAAACAAGAGGGTCAATATAGAGTGTGTTCCAGGGACCTAAAGCGGTCTGTCCAGCTATGAGTCTTCAGGTGGGATTTAGGATTAAGTCTTGCTTTATAAAATCAAATAGGTCTTGAGGTTGCCAGGTAAACCCATCAATCACTTATAATTAATCTAGCAATCTCAACGGTCCGAAATCTATTTCTGTTCCTTTACTGTTTAATGTGTCTGAATTAGAACAATAAGTAAGTAGGATCAGTAAAATGAATGTGTCCTTTACGCCGGTTGCCTGAAAGTTTAAAAACAATCTTTCTCATGGAGAGATGGAGAAAATTCTAAGCCCTTTTATAACTTATTCAAGTTAATCTAGTCAATATTTCCACACAATATATGAAGAATTCCAGTGACTAGACATTTAAAAAATGACCATTCCTGCCTCTCTGAATTCTTTATTAATAGGAGGAACTATAGAGGCAGAGGGTGTTGGTTTGAAGGGACAAAAACACATACAGAAAGTGTAGGCTCTGCTCTGGATGGAATTTTTTTCTTTCTAGTGTTCATCATTTTAAACATTTCCCCCTGCTTTTTCTTTGGGGAATGCTACAGAATTGTTTAATCATCTGGCTTCGGTATCTGACTGCCTAGGGCTTCTATAGCCTTTCTTATCATGATGTCTCACCATGTGTCACCCTTCCCAGACAGCTATAGGATCAGGATAAGAAAAATTATTTCTTCATGCTGTAGATCTGACAAAACCACAGGCCACTCACAGCCCACCAAATGAATGCCTAGCATTTAAAATCGACCTGAATTAAATGAAGCAGTTGATTATAACTGCTAGACACTCAATTTAGAAACTATGGCTTACAGAAAGAAACAACATATGACTATAGATTGTTCGTTTTGCATGAGAGGAAAAATGTGATGCTATGAACAAAATGAAATATTTTCTGAGGGGTGAGAGAATTCTAACAACTACGGTGACCCAAGACATCTCTGTAAATGTGAAACTATAAAATGGGTATTTAAATGGCATTGACCTTAATATTTCTTCTCTGGAAACAAGCACAATCCAGTAAGAGACAAGGTTTAAACTTTTATTTCATATACCATTATTAAAATACTGCGAATAAGGCAGAGAACAATCAAATAAAAAGGTGTTTTGTTTTTTTCCCCTCTAGGTGGGAAAAATTTGCAGCATGGGTAATTAGACAATTCCTCTATCTAGAAAATGCTTGAGATGTATTTGGTGATTGCCATCTGTTTACATTTACTCAAAAGCCTTGTGTATGAAGGTTTTGATGTTGCTTTTTTAGTGTAAGAAGCACTGTCGGGTCAGGACAGCCTGATTTGTTGTTTTCCTGATAGTGTAAGTTAAGAGTCTGGGCTCTCAAATGGCTGAGATGGAGGGATGTTTGACAGAGTGGCCTGTGAGTGCTGCTGAGATGCTGAGATGACAGATTAGATTGATGTCTTGATAGAGAGCAAAGATCTTACTGAGAGGGCTGTTCAGCATTCTCGGGGGTGGGGGGGTGGGGGGGTTGGGGAAGTTTATTTCTTCACACTGACAGAAATGTAGAGTTTATAATGCTTTCCTTTGCAATCAGGTTTTCTATAGAACTTTATTAAACATTTAATTTAATCCTAGTCTATTATATCCAATACTAGAGGCCCAGTGCACAAATTCGTGCATGAGTGGGGTCCCTCGGCCTGGCGGGTGATCTGGGCTGTCTAACCCAGTCCCATTGGGGCCAATGGGGGCCAGCCAGCTGGGGAGGGACCGTGGGAGGGTTTTAGGGCACGTCCAGCCCTCTTGCCCAGTCCCGATTGGCCAGACCCCACCAGTTGAAGTGTCTGCCCCCTAGTGGTCAGTGTGCATCACCACTAAGTGTCGGTTGGACACTTAGCATATTATGCTTTTACTAGTATTATATAGGATTTCCACATATTATAGTAACACACCATCTAAAAATAATATAAATGCACATACTTAGTGTTTTTTAAGATATTCTCTTAAGTTAAATGATATTTTTTATTTGAAATGTTCTGGACTTTTTTTCTATAAGCAGTATGGGGACACAAACGTTCTGTTTATTTTACTTTTAATGGTATCACAAAGATTAGAAATCTGAATAATGAAGTGGCAATAGCTACATAATTGTCCATGATTCTCTAAATGCAAGTGAATTAAATGTTCCAATCAAAAGACATCGGGTGGCTGAATGGATAAGAGAACAAGACCCACACATATGCTGCCTACAAGAGACTCACTTCAGATTAAAAGACACACACAGAATGAAAGTAAAGGGATGGAAGAAGATATTTTACGCAAATGGAAATTCTTTAAAAAGCTGGGGCAGCAATACTTATATCAGACAAAATAGACTTTACTAGTAAAAGAAAGGCTACAATGAGAGACAAAGAAGGACCCAGCAATTCCACTTCTGGGAATTTATCAGAAGAAACTTAAAACACCAATTTGAAAAGATATATGTATCCTTATGTTCATTGTAGCAATATTTATAAGAGCCAAGATGTGGAAGTAACCTAAGTGTCCACTGATAACAAATGGATAAAGAAGAAGGGGTACATATATGCAACAGAATATGACTCAGCCACAAAAAGGAGTAAAATCTTGCCATCTCTAACAACATGGATGGACCTAGCATAGTAAGTGAAATAAGTCAGACAGAGAAAGAGAAGTATCATATTATTTCACTTATATGTGGACTCTAAAAAACATGATAAATGAACAAACAATACAGAAACAAACTTATAGATACTGAGAACATTTTGATGGTTGCCAGATGGGAGGAAAGTTGGGGGGAAGGATGAAAAGGCAAAGGATTAAGATGTGCAAATTGCCAATTATGAAAACAGTCATGAGATGTAAAGTATAACTTGGAAAAAAGTCAATAATCTATATATATAAACGCCTAAATGACCGAACAACCAAAATACTGGTTGACCAGTTGCTATGATGCGCACTGACCACCAGGGGGCAGATGCTCAATGCAGGAGCTGCCTCCTGATGGTCAGTGCCCTCCCACAGGGGGAGCGCCACTCAGCCAGAAGCTGGGTTCACAGCTGGCGAGTGCAGTGGTGGTGGAGGGAGCATCTCCCACCTCCGCACCAGCTCTAAGGATGTCCAACTGCCACCTTAGGCCCACTCCCATGGAGAGAGGGCCTAAGCCATCAGTCAGACATCCCCCGAGGGCTCCTGGACTGCGAGAGGGCACAGGCCAGGCTGAGGGACCTTCCCCCCCCCATCCCCCGTGCATGATTTTCGTGTATCGGGCCTCTAGCATTATAATAACTATGGTGTCAAATAGGTACTAGACTTATTGGGGTGATCACTTCATAACTTACATAAATATCTAATCACTATGTTGTATACCTGAAAATAATATAATATTGTATGTCAACTATAATTGAAAAATCAAAAAAATATTTAAAAAAAAAACAGGAAAGTGAACCATGTTGCTTCTTTTTCTTTTCCTTCTCCTTCATGAACACCTGAAGTTACACAGGAAGTTGGCATGAAGCACAATTTGAGACATATGAAACACAAAGTGTGCCCTATAATTCAAACAAAAAAGACATCTCGTGAATATAACAGAAAAAAAGATATTTTAAAGAACAATGCTTAAAGATGAGGAAGGCCCCTCCAATCATTTCTGTTTTCAATTCCTTTGCCTAAAACTTTTCTTTAAAAAACTTTAACATTTAAATTTATTTTTAAAATTACAGTTGACATACAATATTATATCCATTTCAGGTGTACAAAACAGTGATTAGATATTTGTTTACCTTCTGAAATGATCACTCTGGTAAGTCTAGATGCCTAAAAAATTTCAACCCTTTAATCTATTAAATCTGTTAAAATGATTCTTTGGATTGAGAACACTTAATAAAAAAAGCAAGTTCTAGAAAAACATGTCATCTAGAGCCTTATCTTATTCTCCTGTGAATATTCTACCAAGACAGCAATCATGTAAGCAAACAGTTAAGCAAGAGCTGTGGTGCTTATCCCGTTTCTACAATATGGGCAATGTGTTCTCAGTGAAGTCACATGCAGGCCTGGGGAACTGGAGCACTAAGGGTCTGAAGGGATCTTTCAGCGAAAACAGAAAGTGATGTAGGCACGCAGACAATACATGACCGTGATTTTGTTAGTAGGCAGAGGAGGGATGTGTGGGAGGGACAAGTGGCTGAGAATAATTAGGTTTTAGAAGTTGGTACATTTGTGAGTGGAACTGGGCACCACACCCCCAGGACTTCTTGTCCTTGTGCTCACATTTTTAAAAAAATATATTTTATTGATTTTTCACAGAGAGGAAGGGAGAGGGATAGAGAGTTGGAAACATCGATGAGAGAGAAACATCGATCAGCTGCCTCCTGCACACCCCCTACTGGGGATGTGCCCGCAACCAAGGTACATGCCCTTGACCGGAATCGAACCTGGGACCTTTCAGTTCGCAGGCCAACGCTCCATCCACTGAGCCAAACCGGTTAGGGCTGTGCTCACATTTTTAAACACATTTTTAATTGATTTTTTAAAAAGAGGGAAGGGGGGGGGGGGGAGAGAGAGAGAGAGAGAGAGAGAGAGAGAGAGAGAGAAATATCCATGTGAGAGTGAAACATTGAGATCATTTGCCTCTTGCACACCCCCTACCTGGGATCAAGCCCACAACCTGGGCATGCCCTGACCAGGAATCTAACCAGCAACCTTTTGGTGCACAGGACGATGCCAAATGAGTCACACTGACCAGGGCCCTTGTGCTTACTTTTACAAGGCAACCTGAGGTCCTTTTTCTCTCATTTTGGGCAACAAACATGAAATTCATCTGGACAACCTCAATAGATCTAAGAGGCACTTTAAATAAGTGCTTTGGAGAAGGCTCTCCAGTCTCCTGCAAGTCTAGAGTTTGAGGTTGCAGCTGGCTCCTTATGGAAAGCCAGTACCTTAGTGCCAATATGAAATTCACTGAAAGCTCAATTTCATACCTTATGTTTTCTCTAAAATAAATGCCCATTATCTTAGTTGTGTCTTATGAAACATTCTGGGGAAAGAAAACGTTGAGGTAAAGTGCAGGATGCAAAACATGTGAAATAGCAAAGAACTAAATAGCTCATAAAAATTAATTTTAGAGACAGTTTTATAAAAACACAATAAAGAACCATCTTTGGGTCCCCAGAACCCCACAGTGGTTCTCAACATTCGTAATGCCGCGACCCTTTAATACAGTTCCTCATGTTGTGGTGACCCCCAACCATAAAATTATTTTCATTGCACTTCATAAC
>NW_005354291.1:4923417-4938256 GCF_000412655.1 Myotis brandtii | reverse complement strand
TAATGCCGCGACCCTTTAATACAGTTCCTCATGTTGTGGTGACCCCCAACCATAAAATTATTTTCATTGCTACTTCATAACTGTAATTTTGCTACTGTTATGAATTATAATGTAAATATCTGATATGCAGGATGTATTTTCATTGTTCGCGACCCACAGGTTGAGAACCACTGCGAGGACCAATTTCAGACCCCGCTTTCAGCTCCTGTAAATGCTTGAACTTTAATGGAACTGGCACAGTGATAGTCCAATCCCACATTCACCACCAGTTCTGGTAGTGCTATAATTTAATTTAATGAGATTAAAGAGGGCTCTTCAGCGCTTAGAGATTCAGGTGGTGGTACACCACAGGAGGAACTCCTACAAAGGCATTCCGTTATGTACCACGGAGGCTGGGAAGTCTCGGCATTAATGCCTGTGCCTGCTCAGATTCTCCACGAGGCCTTCCACACCATTTCAAAGAGCAGCTCAAGAGGAGTGCGCCCTAATCTCAGCTTGAACCTCTTTGGCAGGGATAAAGGCTGGAGAAGATAATTTAATTGGCGAGACATAAGAGGATCCAGTGTGACTCTATGAAATGGTATCCAAGTCACACAGACGTCTTTCAGCACAGAAGTGCTGTGCAGCCGCTTGATAAAACCGGGCGCTAATGTGAGCCAAGAAACAGCAAAACACACATTTCCTTCCTGATGGTGGAGGCCTCTCTGTAAATGCAGTGAATTCACGAAGGGAGGTTTTTAAATATGGTTGGACAAATCTGGCCGTGGTCTCATTTGATAAAGCCATTGGAATTTCCGCAAGCTATTCACTGCGAGTCCAACCCTTCTCACAGAAAGGAGCAGGTATTTCCAGGGCAACATGCTTTGATTGCATTTTCCTATGCGCAGGTTCTTTGAAAAGAATGTTAAATGTTTCAGTGAGATCCGAATATCCAAATATGTATAAAAATAATAAGGACTGTAGTTTGTACTCATCCAGCAGCTTCTGTCTGAGGAGCTCAGACATTATTTCATTACCCTTTAAAATCTTATCTGGAAGTGGTTTAAGTGGAATCTATCTATTTACATTTTATTCCGAGTAGAACTTGGTGAAAGAATGTGCCAAAAAGTTGCAAGCATTTAGGAAACCTTGTGATAAGTTCATTCAGTATGCTGAATTTCACCCTAAAGTCATACAAATCAAGAGAATAAAGTTTTTTTTGCATCAACACTTAATTGATAGAATTTTCCTTAGTATGCTTTACTCCTTTCCACCTGATTTCTCCCTGCCTGTTCTGACTCCAGGGTAAACAAAATAAAAGAATCCATTTACAGTCAACTTTCAAGTGATAAGAAGCTGTCTAGGAAGGCTCAGAGGTATTGACTCAAAGAAGACTGATAAATACAGAAATAGATGGTTTAGTAGTCAAAGCAAAAACCTAAATACAGGTTTCTTACAGCAAGGTGGAGCAATAATACATGGTAGTGCTTCCCATATTTGAGTAATATATAGACTTCTTCTGAAGCATGGATTCTTAACCATTTTTATCCCATAAACAACTTGGATAGTTTGGTGTAGCTTTTGGACCTTTTTCTCAGAATAATGATTTTAAATGCCTGAAAATTAAACTCAAAGGCTTACTGCAAAAATCAGTTATACACAACTATAGTAATCAAAATGTTTAAAAATCATAATGTTTAAATAGCTGCATCTTTAGTAACACAATAAGTAATAAGATCCTGTATCAGGTTTGATGACTTCTGTAATTTTGAATTAGATGAGCTTAAAATATATTCAAGATTTTCACAATCACTGTAATTTTCTGTAAAAATATCAACCTGTTTTTTTGTGTGGTTTTTTTTTTTTTGCCAGTATAGTCATACACAGCATAACAACATTTTGGTCCATGATGAACTGCATCTATGATGATGGTCCCATAAGATATAATGAAGCTGAAAAATGCCTGTCGTCTAGTGATGGTATAGTTATCACAGCTTCCGAGCATAATGCACTACTCACGTGTTTGTGGTGATGCTGGTATAAACCTACTGTGCTGTCAGTCGTATAAAATACAGCGCATACAATATGTATAGTATATCATACTTGATAATGATAATACATGGCTGTGTTACTGGTTTATGTATTTATTGTACTATTCTTTTTATTGTTATTTTACAGTGTACTTTTTCTACTTATAGAGAAAGTTTGCTTTGAAACATTATGCCATGTATGTGGACAGCAGCCTCATATATCTGGTGTTTATTGTGTCTCTTCATTGCATCATTTTCTCTTGTGCTTGATTTACTCTCATGTTTTATAAATTTAGAACAGCCTAAGGATACAGTGTTTATAAAGTCTACAGTAGTGTGCAGTAATGTCCTAGGTCTTCACATTCACTCACCACTCACTCACTGACTCACCCAGAGCAACTTCCAGTCTTACAAACTTTATTCATGGTAAGTGCCCTCTACAGGTGTACCATTTTTCATCTTTATATTGTATTTGTTACTATTGCTTTTCTGTGCTTAGATATATGTTTAGATACACAAATGCTTTCCATTGTGTTATAATCGCCTACAGTATTCAGTGTAGTAACATACTCTATAGGTTTGTAGCTTAGGAGCAATAGGCTGCACCATATGGCCTAGGTGTGTATAGGCTATGCCATCTAGGTTTGTGTAAGTGCACTCTGTGATGTTTGCACAACAGCAAAATCACTTAATGGTGTATTTCTCAGAACATGACTGTCATTAAGGGACGTGTGACTGTATTCATTTTAGAAAGAAATGGTATATTTTATTTAGAAGTCAGTGAAAATAAGATATGTAATTATTTTCTCATCTGTCTTCAAGAAATTCACATTAAGAACTTATAATGGAGGGACTGAACAAAAAGAAACAAAAAGAGAAGAACTCATGGACATGGACAACAGTGTGGTGGTAGTGGGAGGAGGAGGGTGGATGGAGGTGGAAGAGGATATGGGGGGATAAATGGTGATGGAAAAAAAAAAAGTAAAAAGAAAATCATTTCCTTTTGAGTACACAGTTGGAATCTGACTCAACGGAAGTAGCCCATTTCTAACAAGGCCATTTTCTGACCAAGAAGTTCTCACTATTAACAGTCAATTAAATGTCCCCATTCCCTCTGTTTTCCCCAGAATTATGTAAAACTAGTGGCCCAGTGCACAAATTTGTGCACATTGAAAGGAAATTAATTAGAAGAAATATTTTAATATCGCCCTTCCCCCTTTCTCTATAATAGAAGTGTCAACCAAATTCACGATCAATAATGACAGATCGAAACACATGCGTGCGGTTGGTGCCAGTGAGAGGTTCATATGTATCGTGCATGTGCGAGTCAACTTAGCCTTTTATAGATATAGAATAAACTTGCTTAATTAGACCTTCTTTCTGATTTAGCTAAACTTTTTCCAGCCCAGTGAAGCACCCCAACTTCTCTTTCAGGTAATTGTCAGCAACACAGCAGTAAATATCATCACGAAGCAGATTATTATTGTAGATCACACAAGGAGAACAAAGGGTAAAATATTTAACTGCAGTAGAGTTTGACTATATTCTGCGCAGTGAGAAAACCTGAAGTCATTTTCAAGGTCCTCCATTTCTTACTTCTTTTCAGTTGGGTAAAATTTCTAAGCTTTCTAAACCTCTGTTTTCCGGCTAATGAAAAGAAAATAGGATTCCCCCGAGTCTCCTATCTACCTACTCCAGGACTTCTGTGAGGATCAAATGAGATGAGGCATGGGAAAATGCTCCACAGACATTTGGTTAAAGTGTAAAATGTTTCCACCTGGCTATAAAGCACGTCGTGTTCCTGGGCTGAAGAAACTGCAAGGAGGCTAGTCGCTAGGGAGAGGAAGCTGGGCATTGCTACATGATGTCATTACCCAGTGCCCAAAGCGACTATTTCTGGGCTGGGCTGGGCTGCGGGCCACATTTTGTGCCATGGGGTCTTGGCAGTGTCGGCTGTGATTTGGTAGGGTGTTGCTCCGGGGTGGTGGTGGGGCCTGTGTCCCACTTGGGGGAAGCCGAGTGTTGCTTCGTGGGTGCCAGGTCCTCAGTGCTGTTTCTCTATAAATGGCCACTGCACGAGACAGCAGCTCCTGCATTGGGTGTCTGCCTCCTAGTGGTCAGTGTGCATCATAGTGACCTGTCAGACGGTTGGACACTTAGCATATTAGCCTTTTATACATATAGATGGCTCGAAGACAGTGTCTCCTTGAGACCCCAGGCATCCAGTCCAGATTCACTTGCCTGTTAGGGGCTAATGAGGGATCCTGGATGTTCTGCCATTTATCTGCTTGTAAATCTCTTTAATAAGCACCATTTTACATTTACTGGGGTGCACTATTTGTCTAAATATTCATATACTGTTCATATAAAACCACTCTCATGGAACTTACATTCTAGTGTGGGAAATAGACAATGAACACATATATAAGTAAAATATTTATATGTTACATAGTGACAAGAACTTAGGAGGAAAATAAAGCAGGAAAGGGATATAGGACATCTGTGGGTGTCCTGTGTGTGTATGTGTGTGTTGGAATATTAGATAGGGTGGCCAGAGCAGACCTCATTGAGAAAGGGTCATTTGGGTGAAGAACTGAAGGAAATGAAGAGAGAACCAAGAAATTTCTATGAGAAAGATGAACATCCCAGGCATAGATCATTAGAAATACTATTACATTTATATCTTATATAATATAGACTAGATTTTTAGTGAATTTCATTAAATTAAAATAATTTTATAAATGCTTAGTAATAATTGCTGATGTAGAAAAAGTTTTGTCCAAAGCATGTTATGAGATTGAAGAATTTTTTTACCTTACTTATGAAACTCTACTGTATCATCAAGAGCATTGCATCTGGCACATATTGAATACTTGATAAGTCGTCATTGAATACGTGATTAAATAAATGATGAGCCACTGTGTGCGTGGCACTGCCCTGGTTGCTGCAGGAGATGTCTTCTATGAGTTAGATGCTGTACCTGCTCTCCAAGAATAAAAGGGCTAACACCAGGGACTTGGCAAATAAAAAAACCCCCAACTATGATAAAGGTACAATGCAAGAGGGAAAAAAATGACTGGTGTGTTAAGGAAGTGAAATATAATACATGGTTGAAAAGTTAGAAAAGTTGGTTTTACAGTAGATACTATTTAAAATCATATTATGGATACTCTCCTGACATAGGAAAATAAAAATAGTGTCCAGGAGAAGAGAAAATACAAATATGAAGAAATACAAGATGTTCAATTCTAGTGAAATAGAGGGTTTGAATCAGAGTAGAAAGTGATAAACTGAGAAGATGCACTGGAACCATACTATATAAGGCTTTAAATTCTGGGTTGAGGAATTTGTAGTTAATTCAACAGAAATGGGGAGCTATCCAACATTTTTGAAAAGAGGGGGAATAAGCCAACTGAGCTGTAATTTAAGCAGAATTCTTTGTCAGGTTGGCTGCTACAGGGGACAGAGATTAAACAGTGAGCCTCTCCCATTGGGTGAGGCAGGTACTGGGGTCTAATCAAGGGGTAGCTTCAGGAATGGCTTGGTGGGTAACAAGAAAGTCAGAAGGAGGCCAGTGTGCATTGTGGGAAGGGGGCATGTGTTGGGAGGAGTTGCTGATAGATATTTGAATACTTAGCAGTTAGAACTAAAGGCTGAGGCTGAGTCTCTTTTCAAAAATATTAAAAAAATATATTGATCCCTCTATAACACACTGGTAACACAATAAATAACATTTTTGGATATTACCCTAATATTTCTTTACCAGTTTAACTTACTGAACTGGATGAAATGCCTACAACAATAAGGAATTCAGAGGCTATAGAGAAAACTTGGTTCTCCTTTATATTTTTCTATCTTCCCTTAAAAAAGAGAATGTCTTAGAGCAACAATATCTTATTTGTTAAGAATAATAAATATGCTTTGGCACTGATATTGAAATGTGGGTTATTTTATGCTCAATCTCAATAGCAATTAAATTTGAGCTCATGCTCTTTAAAACTATCTGGGTCTATTTAATTTAGTGTGCCGGCATATTTTATATTTCCAATATAACAAGTCACTCCTCATTAGATTAGCTCACTTCTGGATAATCCTAGATAAAATTGTATGCCCCAGGATGCTCTACCTCAACAGGAACGATTACCTTTTAATGACTACACCCTGTCATGCTTTATTGCTTTGGAAAATGTAACATGTATCCCAGAGAAGCCTGTTTTAATTCCACAGACATGCATCAATATGTAGGTTAGTCTAAACTTAGATGAAACATCCCATCACTGTCAAATTCACTCTTGTCAGATGCACTACATTTTTATAAGTAGATGTATCTGGTTTGATTTCTGATCATGTTTAGTTGAATAAAATGTAAATGTTATCTTGTGAATTCTTCCTGTGGCACATGCATCTTGGATGTATGGGAGAAAATGAGAACAGAGATCTCAGAAGTTAACAATATGAATAAATATATGATAGTGACAGGAATTTGATATGCAGAATAAATGAATGGCATGGCAAATGAGGCATCTAAATGACCAAACAAATCTATACTCTGTATAACAAAATGAAATGCAGGAACAACGAATGTGGAAAACAAGAGAAAATTGCATTAGAAGCCAGGTAAAAAATGTTTCAAATACATATTTTAAAGATAGTAAGGGATGAAATTACTTCTAATATAAAATTCCAGTTATTTAGCAACAGTTGTTATTTGCTAATAAAAAAGAGGGAGGGCAGAAGGAATTAAAAACAACAACACAAACCTACAAATGAATATATACAGTTCTAACAATGTCACTAAAGTCTACTAAAAATTCCATCATCCTACCTCTTTAAAAAATATTTTTATTGATTTCAGACAGGAAGGTAGAGGGAGAAGAAATAGAAATATCAATGATGAGAGAGAATAATTGATCAGTTGCCTGCTGCTCGTCCTACACTATAGATCGAGCCTGCAATTTGGGCATGTGCCCTGACCGGGAATCAAACTATGACCTCCTGGTTCATAGGTCAACACTCAACCACTAAAAACATGATACTGGCTGGGCCATCATTCTACCTCTTGATTTTCTTTGGTATATAAGATGCCATTTCCCCATTTACTATAAATATTCTTTTAGTATCCACTGGTATAGAGAACGAGCACTCTTGAGTTTGGGCATTTGCTGAAGCCGATCATAGTGGCAGGGTAGGGAAAGTCTTAAGTAATCTTTCTCCTCTGTCACAAGGAAAACACTAAAGGGTTTACTCCAGCTTCATTAAAAACAGAAGAAGGAAGCTTTCCTCAAAGTACTGTCTCAATCTCACATTTAAGAATGAGGAAGTGGTCTTAGGCAACCAGCCTTGGCTTTTAGTTATTTTGGGTTTTTTTATCCAGAACCTCTGGAATACACGTTCTTTGGTAACATGTAGGCATGTTACCATCACTTCTTTTGCTTGCTCGCTTGCTTATCAATCAATCATCAATCAATCAATTAATATGATTTTATTTAAAATATATACTTTTGCAATAAATACATGAAAGAGCAGCACAAAATGAGCGCATGGAAACTAATGGAATCTACCAGATGTGTTAGTCTCGAGTGTGGATATTCATTTGTTCATTAACTCATTCAATAAATATATGTGTGCCAGACACTGGCTTAGGTATCAGGGCAGAATGCACTTTAAAGAGGATGGAAAATAAAACCTTATTTAATATTTTCATTTTTCATCCCCAGCATTTACTCAGTGACCAGGAGATAGGAGATCTGTATAAATTCTAATTTAATGAATTAAAGAATGTGATGAGAAATCAAATAAGACAAGGAATTCAGTGTAGCAATTAGTTCAGTTTGCTGGTAGCACTCTTCAGAACATTATTATACTGAATGTTCTATTAGCTACATTCACCACCATAAACATTGACTAAGATCATCCCAAATGACTCCACATTTCCAAGGTTCTCAGGCAAACCTCTCAATAGCTACAGCACACAATTGCAAGCTCAGTTAATTGCAACCTGCTACTGATGCAGGTGTATAGTGGAAACAATTAAACAAGCGTTTTGAAAATTAAGCCTTTGAGGAAGTTACTGAAAGAGTCATGGATATTAAAGTTGAGAAAGATCCGATTGTGCTATGTAATTCATCCCTCGAGGACTGGAATGAGATTGTCTTTGGCAGCCCATTTTTCCATATATTTTCCTACTTGAAGTTTGAATGACTCAAACAAAAGGGGTTCTAACACTCCCATTGGGACAATATTATAAAAGGCCTCATTATTAAGATGTGTTTCTTGATATACATCCTGAATTTTTCTTTGCTTAATTTCACCCCATTAACCCCAATTACACCTCCCTGGGGCAACAATAAACAATTACAGCTTCTTCTCTGAAGGTGTACTCTTCAGAGACTGCTCATTCCTTCCTGGTGTGATATATGCACCCCAGCTGTGCACCTCAGTTCCTTTACTCTGTTCACCAGCCAATCGTGGCCTTCTCATCACATTTATTTCCTTTCGTTGAATGCCATCTAATCTCTAGGAATTTTGACTCTTGATATAAATCCTCATATGCTTCGTACCCATTGTGGTCCACGCATATGAACTCTGATGATATAATAAGCTATTTCTCTCCAGGTTGAACTGGGAACAGGAGTGTGCAAAAAAATTCTTAGTGTAAATGGCATGCATGAAAAGCTAAAACGACAGAAATCACATTCTTGTTAGGATTTTCATCTTTCTGAATACAATTTTGTGCTAAAGAGATGATCTTAGGAGGCTGTGTCTGCCGTACTGTTATTGTACTGGCTGATTTATAATCAGACTGTGCAGTTTAGCAAAGCTGCATCTTTCATTCAGAAAGCGATTTTGCTTTGCGGACAAGGTGACATGAAACACTTGCCCTCTTAAAAGAGGATTAGAGACTTACACTCTAGAGCCCATTTTGGTACAATCACTAACATGAAGCCAGTTTCCACTTTCATATAAGAAAGATCTCTTTAGGAGATATCCAGCTTAATTAACTGAGAAATGACAAGGATGACAGAATTTCACACAGATAAGTAGGACTCACTAGAAAGGCCCTAACCTGATCTGACCTCCTTAGTTAAAAACTGGCCAAAAGAAGTGTTTAAAAATTATGCCTGACCGTGAGCATTAAGAGCCAAGAGGACAAGAAATTAAAGTAATAGTCATCTAAAATTTGAATATTTTTGTTTATTTTGCTTACACATGACCTATGAAATACTTAAAATATCTTAGCATATATGTCAGAATTCATCCATAAGTTTGATTTGATAAATATAATTTATTTAATAAATACAGTCCATTTCATAAGCAGACTTCGTATCGACCTTCATTGAATGTGTGCTTAGATATACACTCTTCACTTGACCTGTTGTATCAGTAGTATAGGAATGCGTATATGAGCTCCACTGACCAGCGAAGCTCTGCCAGATAATTGCAGGATACAATTGGTTGGTTATCATAAACCTTCACACTCTCCAAACATACAGGCACGCACACACATACATGCACACACAAGATCAAAATACAATTTTGATAACCATAAAGTTTGATCATCTTCAGAATGGAAGATATAACAAGGAGTAGATGGGAGTAAGAAAGAAGAGAAAAATAAAAGCAAACCTGAAGAAAATAAAAGAAGATACACTAGGAAGAAGGTAAGCAAATAACTTTTCTACCATTACTCCCCACTACTTATGCTGATGTCTGGAGTATATTTTAGGGAATTGGAGAATCAAGAGCTTTGGATAAATGTAAAGAGCAAAGGCGAAAATATGCCCCAAATATTAGGATTTAAAAATTCTTCTGGAAGATACCTGAGGTTAATCACAATGCTCTCCCAAGAACAATATGTGAGTCTCCCCTTCTATATAACCTCTTCTGTATTTAGAAGAATAGAAATGAAGTGAAGATGTGGACCCTGTAGTGGGGTTGTGACCGCCACTGCCTTTAATTTGAAAATATGGGATTTGAAAAGCAGAGCTATACAACATTTTCTAAGGAATAATTTTTCTGAAATATGGACACTTCTACATATATGTTATATGAAGCCACATTTAAATCTCTACTTTTTAACCCAAGTATGCCTTTACACCTAGGCTTCGGCCATATACTTACTCTACTGCAGCAAGGGCTCGCTAGGTTCACTTTGCACGTCTGTAGACCTGCTGAGGTGCAGCATGATTGATAGATCCCACTAAGGAATTTATTTGCTCATGCCTATCCTGTTCTTCAAGGGACATTTCCAACTCATCCCTCCTGAAACACACAGTTAGCTTCCTACTGACCATGCCTTGACTAAACTTTAGACACACCTCTTCCAGACTCTTTGCCCCTGACCTCCCTTTTCTTAGAGCACTGACTTTAGAAAATGGTTATTTGTAAATGCTTTCTCTGCCCCATTTGGGATGTAAATCTTTTTTTTTAAACTAAGAATTTATATATTGTGTCATTTCCATAGCAAAGTATTCTTAGAAAGATATATGTCTGATTCTTGTCATATTTGAGGTTAAGAAGTACCTCTAAATTATTTAATGGTGGAATTCTTGAGAGGGTTAACTGCAAACAATGGATCATCAACTGTGTAAATGTTGACCTAATATACATCCACTTAAACTATTACTTTGTACTCATTTGTAAATATATGCCTTTTTAAAAATTAAGGTGTAGTTCACAAACTATTCCATTTGCCCTTTTAAAGTATACAATTCAGTGGTTTTTAGTATATTTAGGAGGCTGTGCAGCCATTAGAACTATCTAATTCCAGAGTATTTTCATCACTCCAAAAAGAAACCCTAAATGTCCATCATCAAAAGAGCGGATATTATTCAACCACAAAAAAGGAATAAAATACTAACGTGTGCTATAATGGATGAACCTTGAAAACATGACCCTAAGTTCCATGTGAAAGAAGCCAGACACAAAAGGCCACATATTGTGTGATTCCATTTATACAAATAGGTAAATCCAAGGGATGCAAATATTTTTGAAAGCTTCCTCCAGGTCTTACAAACCAGGGATATCTTCCTCTGGGTCCTGGGGGCCATCCCTTTGACATCTAAGCATCAAGAAAGAGAGCACCCCACTCTCCTAGTTTCTGTGGGAGGATAGGAGCTTAGCTTCATTGGGCACCCTCCTCCAGCTTGTAATGCACCTGTCGTGTAGATACTAGAAAGTTCACTTTTCCTTTGGGTAGGGCCAATGACTAAACTCGTAGCTTTGACATTAGGGAATCTCCAAATATATCTTATTGAGAATAAGTCCGCTGTTGAAACTTCCCTGTGTACACATTTGGCTTTCTTGTTTACTATTATTAAATTGATTGGCTTTCTAAGAATTAGCTACTGTCCATGTAGAAACCCCAAAACATTAGTTTTTTTAAAAAATTATGGTATCTTTTTGAACATTCTGTCAAACTGCACTGAGCACTCACTACATACAGAACACAGAGCCCTGCTTGAACAAAGGTAACAAGGAAATGGAAGGAACAGCCTTTTAGGAATTTACTATGGTTACAGAGATAAAGATGCAAACACAGACATTGCCATTTAGTGGCAGGACCACCAAAGAGATAAAAAAGATAAAATAACGCACAGTCAGAATGGTATACTTACAAATAAATATATTTAGTTTCAATACAGCATATATAGGGCATCCCGAAAAATGTATTCACACTTTACAGCTGATAGCTCAATTGATGTTTCTTTCTTTTCAGATTTAACTTATTGGAATTGATAATTATTCAAAGTGTGTAAACATTTTTGGGACACCCTATAGTTATTAAGTATGTACTATGTGTTAGTTACTATGCTAGGTTCTCCATTCATCCATCCATCCATCCATCCATCCATCCATCCATCCATCTGAAACAGGAATTTCTAGAGGTGAAAAAGGACTGGTTTAGGAAATTTTAGAAATTTTAAAAATTAAGGGGACCATGGAAGAAGGACAGGGATGCAGAGAAGCAGAAGGTATATTTCCATAGAATAGGGGAGCTGAAAAGCTGCAACAGGTACATTTCCATAGAATGAGGGAGCTGAAAACAGCAAAAGGTCTATATTTACAAAATAAAGAAAGGAGGGGAGAAAAACCTCACATGTCCCATGTGAAAGTCTTGAGTTCAGAAGTTACTATACTAACCAGTCTAAAGGAATAGTGACCAATCAGAGGGGATAGCAAGGCACAGAGACCTGCAGCCTTTATAAACCATGGAAACAGGGACTCAATAGGAGTCTGTGCTGTGAGATCCTTTCCCCCTCCCACACAGGAGTCTGTACTTGTTCTTCAATAAATTTTCACCTTTGCTCTACCACCTTCCGTCCGTGGTTTTCATTCTTTGATTCTCATGGACGAAGAACCCAGGAACCATTCTGCCCAGGGGGAACACCGCATGTTCCAGTCCAGAAATCCTGCTTCACATCCATCCATCCAAACTTTTTATAAATGAATAATTTGTGCCTTTTATTAAGTGGTATAGAAAAATGATAATACATTCTTGTACTCAAGAACTTCATAATGCACTAGAGGGCACAGATAGGTGTACGCATTAACCCTAAAATGTACTAAATACCAAGTACCAAGGCTTGAGATTAACTATATCCCAAGTTAGGCAGGCTAGGGATAACTTGAGAGGAGAGATGGTGAACTGAGGCCTGAAGGAAAAATTAGTTTCTCTAGGGCAGCGGTTCTCAACCTGTGAGTCGCCTAAGACCACCAGAAAACACATATATAATTACATATTGTTTTTGTGATTAATCACTATGCTTTAATTATGTTCAATTTGTAACAATGAAATTGGGGGTCACCACAACATGAGGAACTGTATTAAAGGGTCATGGCATTAGGAAGGTTGAGAACCACTGCTCTAGGGCAAAGAATAACATTTAGCTAAGGCCTATTATATGACAAACACTGTGTTATATGCTTTTAGGTATATTACTTCCAAGCCTCAACACATCCCTGCAAAGTAGGTTTTAATAATCTTATTTTACTCCTAGGCCAGCAAGGCATCTGGTGGTTTAGTAAGTAGCAGAGTGACTAGTTCAAATTCAAATCAAAGTGGCTTCCAAGCTTATTCTATCTCTATTGCACCACATGCATCCGAAGAGAAGGGAAGAGGAAGTCCCATCCAGGCAGAAAGAGCACATGCAAAGAGAAGCACAAAATGGCACAGACATTTACAAGCATTTTGGCTTGCTGTAGGCAATGAGTAGGAAATTGTGAGAAATGGGGCTGTATAGTAGGGTGGGCCCAAATTATGAAGACTTACATTTGTCAGATTTCATTGTGTGGGATTTGGATCTACAATAATGAAGAATTTTAGGCAGAGGACAAGGGTGTGAGTTAATTATCATAGCTTCCTGGAGGTTGCATTGGAACTGGGAGAGCATTTGGGGAACTGTCCAATAGACCAGGTGAACAAGGATGAACAGCATGGACCCCAGCACCAAGGCTCTTAGTGGGAGTCCTCATATAGTGAGGAACTCTCCAAAGATGTCAAGTTAATGACATATTTTTAATTTTCTTTATTTATCCTGCAGAAATTGATGGTTTCCTTGTTGTGGTAGGCAGAGTAAGGCTCCTCAATATGCCACCTCGTATTCCCTGGAACCTGTGCACCTGTTACTTTACGTGCCTACAGGATCTTGGTGGATTTGATTCCTGTCACAGATCTGGAGATGGGGAGAGTGTCCTGTATGTTGCAGGTGAGCCCAGTGATCACATGAGCCCTTTAAAGCAGACAACCTTCCTAAATGAGATGCGGCATGAGAAGAATGCCACTCGCCGTTGCTGGACTTGAAGATGGAGGAAAGAGACTACAAGTCAATAGAACTGGTGGTCTTTATAAGCTAGGAACAAGGAAATGGGCACCTCAGTCAGACAACCTTAAAGAACTAAATTCTTCCAACAATCTGAATGATAAAAGGCATAAAATCTCCCCTAGAGCCCCGAGAAAAGAATGCAGCTCTGATGACACTGATTTCAGCTCAGTGAGACTATGCTGGACATCTGACCTATAGAGTTGTTGTTGTTTTAAACAACTAAGCATATGGTAATCTGTTACATCTGTAATAGAAAACGAATACACTTGCACACTAATGTCAGAGCTGGTGGAAGCAGCAAATGGCTCCAAAGAAAGATTTAAAAAATATTTTCACACAGGGGAAGTAAACTAAATGGAGAAAATAGAAAACCCCCCAAAATAAGGATACAGGATCCCAGTATTGTTATTATTTCTGAATAGGAGGAACCAATAGATCAAGTCTATGCTTCACTCTGGAATCTTTTAAAAGAAGTGAAGAGAGCATGGTAGCTGCTCTAGGTGTTAAAAGGATGCCTGTAGATGTTAGCAAATGCTTATGTGTTCCTTTGTGCTTCATTCATTCATTCACTCACTCATGCTCAAATACTTGCTGAGCAGCCCTGAGGGTTAGTTAGGTGCTGGACGTCCCCCTACAGAACTCCCAGTTAAACGGGGGTGGAAAGGACTATAAATAGTTGCAGCGTTGGAAAAGCTGAGATAAGTGCTTACGGGAATTGCTGATCACAGTGCTTCTCCACAGTACCTGTCTGGGACCTGTGCACCATTGGCCTGTGATGACAATGTGCAGAGCTAAATGTTAAGAAACTTGATAGCAAATGGACAGAGTGATTGTATGTCTGTTGAATCTAATCATAAAAACAGGCTTATTTTCATGTTTTAAATGTATTTTTGTGATAATTTACTTTTCCTGTACTTTATAAAACATCCCGTGTGATAAACTGGAGAAAAAACAACAACCCTAGAGAGTTTATTGGTCTAGAACAGCGGTTCTCAACCTGTGGGT
>NW_005354291.1:4885058-4923386 GCF_000412655.1 Myotis brandtii | reverse complement strand
GACCCTTTCACAGGGGTCGCCTAAGACCATCGGAAAACACATATATAATTACATATTGTTTTTGTGATTAATCACTATGCTTTAATTATGTTCAATTTGTAACAATGAAAATACATCCTGCATATCAGATATTTACATTACGATTCATAACAGTAGCAAAATTACAGTTATGAAGTAGCAATGAAAATAATTTTATGGTTGGGGGTCACCACAACATGAGGAACTGTATTAAAGGGTCGCGGCATTAGGAAGGTTGAGAACCACTGCTCTAGAACTTAAAAGAGCCGTCAAGACTAGACGGAGTACACATACAGGGAAGGTAGGCCAATCAGGGGTGTCCTGTCTCAGCTATTGCTTTGGTCCGAGTTTTTAAAAGACCTTCATCAGGCCACATTACAGAACATATATGAAATATTTCTGCAGAGGTAAAGCTCCTCCTCTGTCTGCATACAGGCCCCCTCCTCCATTTCTCCCGTTGGCGCATGTCTAGGTAGAAAGTTTCAGATAGCAAACCTTTATGCAACTATTCATCCCAACAACCGATGATTTTGAAATCATTCCTATTTGAATACGGTTTCCTCTTTGCCCTCTGTGCTAGGAGCTTGGGCTAACTTTCCTGGGACCTTTACAGCTCTGGCTTCAGCGTACCCTCTCTCCTTCACACTAAGCTCTTCGCTGACAAGGTGCAGCTGGTGAACTCCATCGCTCTCTGGACCAGTCAGGTTTTCACATCAGTTAAGTTAATTAACAGAAGGCTGAATTATGGCTGTAAAGTCATCACTGGAAAAATCCCCCAAAACATTACAAAACAGTATTTTGTGATTAACTGGTTATGAAAATGGCACAATGAAAACCTAACACACAACCTGATGGGATTCTAAGAAGTGAGAAAGGCCTGATGGGGGTCAGAGCTCAGGGAACATGTGTCCCCTGAGCTCTGACCTTACGCAGCATCTCTCCACCCAAGGGCCTTGTCCTACAAATCTTATTGAAGCATCCATCTTATATAAAAACTGCTGTTTGAAGTTTTAACCCTGCTATTTTGGCTTCTGTAAACGCTTGCTTGCTTAAGTAATAAGGAAAATAAGACTACTCCCATTCCAGAGAGGCCATAAACTATGCCCCAGACAGAGTTGGCAGTGTTGGCACCAGGCCAGGCCTTGAGATATAGTCTCATGGCCCCTTCCCTGCATGCAGGCCTTCTTTCTCAGAAGGCCCGAAGTCTTATTCTAAATTTGGGAGACAAAGGACTGGAAAAAGTACAAATACATAAAGTTTCCTCCATGTTGGGGGCTCAGAATTTGAAAGACTCATTTTTCTCTGGGTCTGTGCATAATTATAATAAAATGTAACTCCCTTTCTCTAAGCATTGCTTGGTTTTTCTCCGGTCTTCTGTAACATTATGGGACAATTAAAAATATTAAATATTATCTTTGAAATTTCTTTAGAAGTTTAATATTACTATGAATACATCTAAAGTAGTAGTCATAGAAGGAAATAACCATGAGTTGTAGTTTGCTGCAAATGCCTATTAGGGTTAATGTATATATGACAACTTTTCTTGCTACCCACATTTCAATTAGTCTTTGTTTACCTCAGGCATCAGAGAGTTAGTAATACATTATGAGTTCACAGAATTATAGAAGTGAAAGTGACCTTAGGAGGTGATCCAGTTCAACTTTTCATCATAAAATGAGAAAATCTTATGGACAAGAAAACAGACTCAATGAGATTAAATGACTTCTTCTAGGTCACTTAGCTTATTAATGATTGAACCAAGTCTAAAAGTTTTCCTTATTTCTTGGCCTTGAAAATTTTCTTTGTGTGATTATAAAAGTAATAAATACTCATTGCAGAAAACTCAGGAAGGTATAAAGCAATTAAAATCCTGCATAATTCCATCATTCAAAGGTAAGGATTCTCAATAATTTCTCACTATATGCAGGTATAGATACACATTTTCCCCCTAATGCTGGGATTTAATTGTATAGATTCATATCCTCCTCTTTCATTCAACATTAATATGTCAAAAATATTTTTGTTGCCATCAAAAAGTTCTCCAAATGTATTTTTCATATCTGAATTTATCAGTATGGTCCAATAAGTACAAATATCTGTGGCCATTGGTGAAGGGGAAACTTTTAGCAACTTGTACTTCTTTTTAAACCAGTGTTTTTAAAAATCTTTTGTCCATTTTCTCTATTTTTGATCATATCAGTCTCAGTGATTTATAAATGTTCATTATCTATTAAGGACACTAATTCTCTTATCTCCTTTCTTCATAGAGTATTAGAATATTTTAATGTTTATTATGATTCAGGGACATCCTTTTAAATTTCAGCTCTTACCATCGACTGAATTATGGGTTAACTATCTGAGATCACACAGCTGTTAGAGACAGACCTGACATTGACAAGCATGACATAGCAAACTCTTTCTAACTACACCACACTGCTTTTCTGTATGGCCAAGATCTAAAAAGTAGACATATACCCAAATTTCTAGACAGCTAATGAGAGTCTTACAATACAACTAGCAAACTATTCTGACAAGGAGTAACTAATAAAATCAATATCCTACATTTTTTACTTTTAATTTTCATTCTTTTTGATACCTGTAACTGAAACATCCTCATACTACTAAATCTTGAGATTGACATTCAGTTAATAACTCAACTTTTATTTTTTACTTATGCATAGGATGTCTCAAGATTAATGACCAATTTAATAACATACTTATTATTATTTTAATAACTGGGGAATCTTATAGAAAGAGAATATTTACATAGACTTGTGCATGTAAATATTTGTCTGATTTTTAAAACACAGCAATGTCTAGATAAAGAATATACAGAAATACGATAGAGAAATAACAGTACCATTGATATCCTTTTTGGAGACATGAAGTTTTCCTTATTTCAGTATCCATCATTGTTCTAAATTTGATATTTAGTCATAGATCTCAGTAAAGTTTTAAAAATGATATCTAAATAAAGGATGTATAAAATAAATTGAAAATTTGTAATGTTATCACATTGCTATTTCATATTTTTTTAAAAAGTACAATTTAAACATTACTACAGATTAATATTTCTAATTATAAGATTTTTAGAAAATTTTGATACCTATAAAATTTTCACTACTTAGAACTATCCTGAATATTAGATTTATTTTTAAATTTCTCTACAAAATTCTGTCATATTAAATGTTAAAAACCCACCCAGTGATGGACAAATTGAATGCCTGGTAGTGTTTACATATCTACTCTCATATATTCATCTAAAAAGTCTTTTTGTAAAATCATCTTTAATTTTAAGTATGTGAGAATATTTACATATTCTGTCACTCACTTTCCCATTTTTTTAAATCATATTTTTTATTTTCTTTAAATTCTATTTTTGGGTGTTTTATAATAGGCACAATAATAATAATTATATCTCGCACGTTATACCCCTTACTGTGTACCAACTAGTGTTTTTAATGCTTCACATATATTATTTTAACTTTTAAAACACCCAATATACATATACTAGCATCCTTATTTAAAGGATCAGGAAGCTGAAGTACAGATAGGTTAAGTAACATAAAACCAATTAGCTAATAAGTGACAGAATCAAGATTTATTAGTACAGTAGTACATATACTTAACATACATAAATCACTACTTTTTATTTTCCATTTTGATCTCATTTCAATTAAAATCCTCCTTTGGGAACTAGACATATCTTTTGCAGTAACTGAACATTTTAGAGTATCCTGCATTAGACTAATTTATCTTCTCCACTATAGTATTAGGTGTCTGAAGAAAATTACTCAGGGGGGAAAAAAAATCAGAAAGGAATCCAAAGATCTCCCAGCAATACAAAAGTGGTTTGGTATTCAAGTCAGGCAATTTACAGGCTGATGGGATCTTTGTTAATTGTGTGAGACATTTGGCCTTTACTGGAAAATGGAGTTAACATGTAGCCAAGGATGACATCTCCCTGTTTGAACTCTACCATCTTAAGGACATTTCTTGGAAATCATTTTAGTTTTATGCTTCTAAATGGACAGCATCTACCTCTTTAGTGCTGATAGGAAAGTGCTGATAGAGTGATGTGTTGGCAAACATCTCTGCCAAAATCAGCGTATTCCACAACTATGACCACTGCTAACTTAGTAGAAAGGGTTTACATCATCATTTAATCAGTTGATGGGGCCCCTATGTAACCCCAAATGCACGAAATAGAATAGATGTAATGTTACTTGCTTTCAAAGTGGTTGGGAATTAATTTCTAAATTATAAGCTTTCTGGAAATGTCTGATGATTACTATGTGGATATTAAGTAAGGGCCCACCCCCAAGTTTGAGAGAAAAAATATATAGATGCAGACCTACTAATTTTTTTAACAGAGTAGCAGAGGGAATTTGGGAAGTCACAAGTTCAATCAAAGTCATTTGGATGAAATGTGAGCAACTAGAAATGTTACACATAATCACATCATCAGTGACTCAGATGGTCTTCTTGTAATACAGATCTGCCCCTCTTTCCACAAAATAAATAAAAATAAAGGTCAGAGAATAAAGACTTGTCTACTTCCCCCTGTACAAAAACCAGGTAAATGTATGTGCACGGGGACCAAAAATACAATTCTTATTTATCCTTAGCAGGCTACCCTGTTTTAATTCCATAAGCCATTAATCAAAGTAGCCATTGTACTCTGTTTCCAATCAACCTCAAAGAAAACAAAACTGGGGGGAAAAAACAAATTTGTTTCTTGCTATCACTTGCTTTTTAATGTTGATTTTTCTATAATTTTTCTAATAAAATTGGATAATCACTATCTTTTTTGCTGGATAGTTTTATTTTTCATTATAAATTAATATATTGGTCATTATTAACATTTTAATAAATTAATATATTACTATTGGTTCTACAGCAAACTCTGGCTATGGTTTATATCAATGAATTTAATGAGTCTCCTGACACTGATTTCCTCTGGCAAACTAGAATGTCTGGGAACCTTGAAGCCTGAGATAAATAGTGAACTGTGATGATAACAGATGAGATCCCCTTGTTTGGGTTGGGGGTGGGCAGTGAACTTACCAAAAATACCTTCAACTTTCCTAATTTCCACACTGCCTCTAAGGGTCATGGACTTCATAGAATGGGAGAAACAGGATAGAGGGCAGAAGGAATAAAGGCTCAGGCATGGATTTTTACTCATCACACACACAACATTCTCAATTCTTAAACAATTCATCATCAATATCTAAAAAACAGTGAGGGCTAATTCAATTCTAAATTTTATTTGTGTAGTGGCTTATTTTAAAAAAGATTTCTATTGATTTTTAGAGAGAGAGAAGGGAGGGAGGGAGGGAAGGAGGGAAGGAAGGAGATAGAGAGAGAGAGAGAGAGAGGGAGAGAGAGAGAGAAACATTGATGTAAGGGTGTGTGATGGAGGGGTGAAAAGGCACTCATCGGGGATCTTCAGTGTGTGCTAGGGAGGGAATGTTTCCTGAAGACTGTGTTTGTGACAGTCAAGTTAAGGCAACCTACCAAAATGACAAAATCAGAGCGAGAGACACATGTGATCCTTTAAAATGGATTGCATTTTATAGGGCCATGATAGCTTGGAGTATGAACCTGAGGAGTCAATGAGGGCAACATTCCAGCCTTAACATTGACTGTGTTAAAATATGAGCACTCTACTTTTGTTGTTGACTTGCTGGATAATACAGAACAAGTCAATGAATATCTCTAGGCCTTTGTTCCTCACTGATCAAGTTGAGCTTGTACCATTTACCTATTAACTAACTCAACTTACTTATTATAAAACATTTGTTTTTTTAATGATTTGTATTCTCAGGAGGATCAAAGTGGCTTTCATGTTAAAATACATGTGAATTAAGACAATAAAAAAGACCAAAGGCACATAAATAGTAGGCTGATGGATTAGTAAAATCAATTATAAAGCATTTTGCCTTCACAAATTGCAAAATGAGGGTACAATACAGAATCATAATCCCAATAAATAATAACAATAGCAGTCTTCAGCTGCTTTGCCCTGAGGTTCAGTAGAATTTCAGCTCCTAATTTTCTACTCTCACCTGGCTTAGTGTTTCTATTGAGAGATAAGCAAACATTGTGTTCTGAGGGGCTGGGTGTTCTGAGAGTGGATTAGTCAGAGCCTGCGTAGTGTTGTATTTGTGATTCACACTGGTATTACTTTCAGCATTCATTTTCAATACTTAAAAATCATTAGTTGCCATTCCTGTAAAATCAGAGAACAATTTCTACTAGGTGTATACTTTCAAGTTAATTTTAATGGAAAAATGAGTCATTTTCTTAATATTCAATCTCATAGATCTAAGTAACATCTAAATATTGATAAATCCCAAATTTCTATTTCCAGCACTGACTTCTTCATTATGCTCAGATGAATAGACCCACCTGCCTGCTCAGCCTCTCTGCTTATTTGTATAGATCTCTAGCTTGATATGTTCAGTACAGAATCATGATTTTATTCTTTTGACTCCTTTACATCTTTTTCATCTCAGTAAATAGCATCACTATTCAACTGTTGCCCATTTAGGAGTTATTCGTGATTTCTCTCCTCATGTGTATATTTTGGGCAGATCCCAAAATATAGCCAGAATCTGAATTTTTTTTTTGCCACCTCCTCTTTTCTACCACCCTGATCTAAGTCACCATCTTTACTCAGCTAAAGTACTTTAATTGCATGGAATTTCTATGGAATTTCACTTGACTTTAGACAACCAATTCTTTGCACTGTGGTTCAAAATATTTATAAAACATATAATAGATCAAATCCAAAGTCTTTATCACAGCCTTCACTGTCCCACTTGATCTGGCTTCTTCTCCAGATTTATCTTCTACTAAGCTCCTTCTCACTCATGCCTCTCCACAGACACTGGCAATCTTGCAGTTCTTTGAGGATGGCAAAGTCGCTGCCATCTTAGGACTGTACTCTTGCATTCCCTTAACTACTTGGAATTTTCCTTCCATACATGTTAACATGGTTTACTGTCTCACTTCATTCAAGTCCTCATTCAAATATCATCAGACATGCTTTCCCTGCCCTTTCATATCTAAATAGCCCCTCCCACCATTTTCCCTCTGTATCTGTACATTGCTCTGTTTTTCTTCAAATAACTTGTCACTACCTTGTATTACATTATGAATATTCTCATTTTCTGTCTACGACATTGGAATGTCAGCTCCTGGAAGGTAGGATCTTTGTCTGTCTAGTTCTTTAACGCATTCTCTGGGCCTCAAGCAGTGATCGACACTTAGTAGGCACTCCGCAAATATTTGTTGAAATAAATAAATACTTACATATATAAATTCCCTGGGTATATTTTATGAATTAGCCATGTCTTTACTATTGGCTGCATATCACTACTCTTCCTTCCCTAGTTATTATAATACTTACACTGTACATTTTAGTCATAATAATGACACGATGGAAAGGGAAAAGGAGGGTAATCAACTTTTGTTCTTTTTGGATGGGAGCCTTTGAGGGAAGACTAGAGAGAATGCAACTGACTTCCCTGCACAAATGGAAGCAATGGGCATTAAATGTCTCTCTAAATCGCTTTGTCTTGAGTAAAACGTATTTGGAGGAGCATCCCCCAAACCACCGAGCACTTATACCTTCCCTTGCCACCTGGAACATTACAGTCTATACCCTCTCCACCTTTCCCTGCCAGAACACACTGATTGTAAGGGAGCTACCCAGACACCCTGAGGCCTCTTTAGGAGACCTAGCCACTTTGTATGTAGGCTGCAGGAACACACTGGCTCTCTTTGAATCATGAGGTGTTTTTCTGCTGGCCTAGACATCAGGCCGCTTGACGTAGACACCCTTTGATTTCATTAATAATCCGGTTGAAAATATCATAAGCTCAACACATTTTCAAGGTATGTATGGTGCCTCTTTCTTTCCATGCTTTCAACACTGTCAACTAAGCCACATCCCTCCCATATCCTCCTACCACCCCCAGAGACTATGTGATGATGACTATGGAATGTGTAATCCTGAGCTGGTTCCAACAATTCCCAGTAATGTCTCTTAATCATCATAGGAGGGAAGAGCCACAATACTACTAAGCCACCACTGTAATTATTTGTGAAGAATGGTACACACACACACACACACACACACACACACACACACACAAACAGAGCCTTTAAAATGCCTATGATTAAATTTTGCCTATGCTGATCTTGCCATTGCCTCAAGAATCAAAATCTGGAGAGATTACAATGATTCTTTACACATTTTTTTCAATAATTATTTGTGATCATCATAAGCACTAGGTAAAAAATAAAAATTTAAAGGAATGTATTAAATTAACTATATAGACAAACTGGAATTAACCCCTAGAGTGCTGGGGAGCCTGATCGCACTCCTACTGTCTTATGCAGTGTCACTATTAGATGCTAGTAGTTCACTCTTTATTGACAGATGGCACCTAAGTGCAGATTACTTATGATGCCGAATGTTTGTAGTTCTAAAATTGACCACTGGCATTTATCTGCCTAATTTTTTACAGGTACTACGATTTTATGAAGTTTACTCAGATTTTGTAGCCCTAAAGCTTCGAAATGGCGTCCAGTTCTAAGTCTGCTTTTATTAGTGACGATGATATTGCTAAATATGTCAATGTAGTAAAGGTTTCCTTAAGTTTTTGAATATGTAACTTCATTTACTTGCGATTCATAATTTTTTCCCTAAACTGCTGTACAATCAGCAAAAATGCCTTGGCAATTTTAGCATAGTTCCTAGGATATTGGTTGGCACTGAAAGGGTTAATAAACCTATATTTGAGTTAAAACTAATTGGGAATCATTGGGGGGGGGGAATAATCCATTAAAAATAAACAAAGAAATATAATAATCACTAATGTGTAAGATACATTGCAAGTTGCAAATAATGTTCTCATTCAATTTATCTTTTAGCTCTTATTGCTATATAAGCGAGATGTTGAGCTCTATTTTTTGATGAAGAAAATGAGGTCAAAAGAGATTGTGTCTAATGACTTTCAGAATCAGAACTCCAACCGAGGTCTTTTGGAAACTGCTCTTCATAGATGCACAGTCTAGGTGAAGAGAAGGTGCATGCATTCTTAACAATTCATGATTGATAATTAAGAACAGTATAAAATATTGCTATGTGGTATAGCAGTAATTTCCATTGTTTTGCCACTTACAGGTATAAAAATATTACATTTATAAGGTAATATTATAACTTTATTTTGTGGAATAAAAATAAGGAAAACACAGCTTGGCCAGTGTTGATCTATGAACCAGGAGATCACGGTTTAATTTCAGGTCAGGGAACATGCCTGGGTTGCAGGCTCAATCCCCAGTAGAGGATATGTAGGAAGCAGATGATCAATGATTATCTCTCATCAATAATGTTTCAATCTCTCCCTCTTCCTCTTCTCTGAAATCAATAAAAATATATTTAAAAAATAAGGAAAACATTTAAAAAAGAGCTATAGATTATTGAACTACTCCTTAGACATTTAAAAATTATTTTACTTTAAAAGTAGTTTTCATTTTTTTCTTGTTATATTTTATTATCCAAGAAAAAGAACTATGTTCTTACTATCTTGGCTTGTTGTATTAGATTGTTTTTGTGACAACTTTTTAAATGGCAGGCAGTTAGCCAAATATAGCAAACCTATAAAATATGGTTGAGTTTGCTGTTTATTATAGCCACTATTATTGCTAATTTTTTAATATTCAAAGTTTGATGCTAAGTGATCTAATGCCAATATCAAATAGGATAATGATGGAGATAAACATGGATCCAGGATTATTCTTCTACAGGATCCAAGCTCAGGATTAGACCACATTTGTTTAACTTTCATTCAACCTCAGAGACCATTTGGACCTTAAATCACATTTTATTTTACTGTTACCATTTTCTCTTGAAGTATTTATGACTGTATATATTTCTATTACTCCACACTTCCCCTATGTTTGTACATATTGTTTCTTATTATGTTATTATAATGCCATTGGGATTTGATCAGTGGAATGGCTTCTTTAACTCAATTAAATATATCTGACAAACTGTATGAAGTTCCAAATTCCAAGGGTGTATTTTTAACCATGACAAGAAGATACATTATAATCGCTTTCTAGCTAATCTAGATTGGGAGATACTATCTGACAGAGAAACTATCATTGGCTGAGGTGTGTGGATAACTAACTGAGAATGTGTCATGCTGTTAAGCTCAAACAACTGGTTTGCTGCTGTTATAAATGTGGGTTATAGGTGCAAATAAGAATTCTTTTCTCAGGAGGGCTCCTCTTACCTGCTTTTCCTTATATATTTTCACAGAGTTCTAACTATACTTGAATTTTTGAGAAAAGGCAGTTGTGAAAGTGGTGGTATAGAGTTTTGGATGCTTCTTACCAAGGTTAATGATGTGTTTGGTTAACTCTCACCACGCCTGGCAGGTAGCAATTTCCTAGGACTTAGAAATTAGAAGCATATGGTATGGAGTCCTTTTAGTATTGAATGTTTTATAATTCTGCTTTCTTCAAAAGATTTTGACTTATTTCAATGCTTCACTATCCTTCTTTGCAAAGTACATTTAAGCCTAATGGGAGAAAAATACTAAAAAGTTTCACTGTCAATGGGAACATCATGCTAAGTCTGGTCTTCAGGCCCCTAGTAATGTAACTAGCACCTCCCTTCCTCTCTTGACCTGTATTTCCTGGTTTGGGGGATCCTATAAGGTCCTCCCCAGTCGATCTCACCTCATCTGTTCTCCCCACTAAAGGACCCTTGTAATTTTCTCTCAAAGGTCCTTTGGCATGCAAGTGTCACCTGCCTCCCAAGGTTATTTCGCTGCTTCATGTTTAGATTATGCTTCTAAAGATCATGAGCCCTTTTTATATTTTTTGTGTGCTCATGCCATCCCTTAGTCACAGTGGTTCCCAACCTTCCTAATGCTGCGACCCTTTAATACAGTTCCTCATGTTGTGGTGACCCCCAACTATAAAATTATTTTCGTTGCTACTTCATAACTGTAATTTTGCTACTGTTATGAATCGTAATGTAAATATCTGATATGCAGGATATATTTTCATTGTTCGTGACCCACAGGTTGAGAACCGCTCAATTGCTCAGTTACCACTCGTTGGCTAAATAAAACCATAGTTTGCTTCTTCTTATGTTTAAGAGAGTCAAGTAACGATGGAAAAGAAAATAAGCACCTCAGACTTCCAAACAGAATGGATGGATAATTTGGCTAAGAAAACTGCCAGCATAGCATCAAGCAGGACACAATTCCCAGAAGGTGGGCATTTGGCAAAAGGAAAGAAAACTGGGGGGCTGTGCCAGGAACTCTTCATGATGTTGAGCCACTTTTATCTGTGATTCATCTCTGTTCTTCTGGAAAATGTCAAGGATGCTTTAGGTCCCTTTGAGTTCTGTATAGGAGTCTGTATTTTACTAAAAATATCATACTGAGTAGCTATTCTATTCCAAGGTCTGGTGGAGGCATCTATACTAATACAAGGGTAATATGGTAATTAGACTGAACGTCTTCTGGACGTCCATCCGGACAAAGCCACAGCAGCTGCAAGGGCCAAGGGGCGCGGGAGAGGCGTGGCAGCGTGGGCTGGTCCAGTGCCGTGGCCTCTTTCACAGAGGCCACAGGAGAGGTGCCGTTGCCACTGCCCCTTTGGCAGAGGCAGTGCGGGAGAGGCAGCGGTGCGGTCCCGGTCCCGGCGCTATGCCTCTGCAGAGGCTGGATGGGGTGTGACCTGCTGTGCCTCAACCTCCCACAGCCCCTACCCCAGCCAGCCTGGCCCCAGATCACCCACACCCCACCCACCAGTGGGCAGGCGGAGGGGCCAGTGCTAAGATGCGAGGGCTGAGGGCTGGCAGCCACAGTGGCCGGCAGTGGCAGCAGCAGCGGGATGATTGGGGTGGCACCTTCCCATGATCGGCCTGGTCGCCTCCCACAGACAGAGGCCAGACTGCAGCTTAGGCCCGCTCCCCATGGGGAGCGGGCCTAAGCCATCAGTAGGACATCCCCTGAGGGCTCCCGGACTGCGAGAGTGGGCCAGCTGGGCTGAGGGACCCCCTCCAGTGCACAAATTTTCATGCACCGGGCCTCTAGCTCGTAGATATTATCTCAAGGTCAAGAAAAACCAGAAGAAAGGTAATACAATCGAAAAGCACATAGAATTATTCTGGTCACTTCAGTTCTAGTCCCTGAGAAGCTTATGTGGAAATACACACAGGAAAGAGTTAAAGAGCAATACCCAGATGGCAGGGCAGCCAGGGGGGGTGTGCAATAGGGCGAGACAAGAAGCATCATTCAGTTAATGACTTCTGCACAGTAGGCTGTATTTAGCTTAGAAGCAGTTCTATTCCTGCCAAAAGCCACAACAGCACTCAAATCCTTCCATTCATCCTTTATGGCAGGAGTGGCTTCATGGGTATGAAATCTGTGCAGTCATACAGGGCCTCCTGCTTAGAAGGGTCCAGCACTTGGCTTAATGGAAGTATTAATCATTTTTGGAAGTATTAATCATTTTTGAACAAGGAGATCCATGTTTGCATTGTGCACAGGGCCCCACAAATTAGGTAGCTGGTCCCCCTTGCAGGTCAGAGTGAGACCGAATAGAGATGAATGAGCAAAGAGAGCAGACACAGACGACCTCAAGAAGGCTGTCCAGACTAAAACAGGCGTCTGGCATCCGCACAAGCCCCGGTGGTGGTTCGTGGAAAGGGATAACCAGAATTATTGAAATATCGTTGGCGAAGAACCTGTATGTACTTTATGCCTCAAACTCTGAGCCAAGGCAGAACAGATTTGCTGGGCAATTAAAGTAAAATCCAAGCTTCAAGAAATTATTTTAATGCAGGATGATGTGATACGTACACAGATAGGACACAAAAGAATAAATGAGAGAGAAGTACAATATTTAAAAAAAGATGAGTATATAGACATAATATATATCATCAGTATATTTTTCTGAGTAAAGCATTTAAACTACATTATATAATTGTACTAGAGGCCTGGTGCATGAAATTCGTGCGGGGGGGGGGTGTCCCTCAGCACAGCCTGCACCCTCTCCAATCTGGGACCCTTTGGGGGATGTCTGACTGTCGGTTTAGGCCCGATCCACAGGGATCGGGCCTAAACCGGCAGTCAGACATCCCTCTCACAATCTGGGACTGCTGGCTCCCAACTGCTCTCCTGCCTGCCTGCCTGATTGCTCCTAACTGCTTCTGCCTGCCAGCTTGATCACCCCCTAACCATTCCCCTGCCAGCCTGATCAATGCCTAACTGCTCCCCTGCTGGCCCAATCACCCCCAACTGCCCTCCCCTGCTGGCCCGGTCACCCCTAACTGCCCTCCCCTGCCGGCCCGGTCACCCCTAACTGCCCTCCCCTGCCGGCCCGGTCACCCCTAACTGCCCTCCCCTGCCGGCCCGGTCACCCCTAACTGCCCTCCCCTGCCGGCCCGGTCACCCCTAACTGCCCTCCCCTGCCGGCCCGGTCACCCCTAACTGCCCTCCCCTGCCGGCCCGGTCACCCCTAACTGCCCTCCCCTGCTGGCCTGATTGCCCACAACTGCCCTGCCCTGCTGGCTTTGGTTTCCTCAGCTTTATTCTGAGTTCATTAAATTAAATATGTCAGGTTCTTTATATATGTAAAGTTTGTGGGGTTTCTTTTTTGGCTGAAGAAGAGAAGAAATTAGTCATCTAGTCTCTTGCAAAATGTGGGTACTGTCAAAAATCAGAATTTCACTGCAGGGGGTACAAACAGCTGTCAGCTTAAGGCCAACCTGCCTAACATAGTCTGGTAGTAAAAGAATATGACCTTGGCCCCTGGACTCATGTTCCTCACAGTGCTGGCCAGAGCTCTCCTTGAATTTATATATAGAGCCAATGGTTGTTAGAAGGTGGTAGAAGGTCATAGATTGAATTTTCTGTTTTGACTTCATGATACTAGGATTTTTCTTAAGTATAATGCACTATAAAATCTCCACATTTATACAGTTGTTAAGTTTCCATAGCAATGTATATTTTATGCTCTGTGAATACTTCCTGTATAGTACATTTGCACTTTTATAATATTTTTGTTCCCTTTTAATAACCTCTCTACAGTTCTATCCTGAATTATGCACTCTAAAATATGCTACTATTGTGCTTTAAGAGTTTCTCTTGGCCTATTACAAGGGAATCTCATGCTTTATTTTCATTTTGCTTGTGGATTTAAACCATTTTCATCATAAATGGGGTGTTTTCCTCTGAGGTACAATAAAATGTTTGTGTATTTACTAGAGAGGGGAAATAGAGTATGAATCTCAAGAGTTTGCTCAACAGTGAAGCTTCTATCTGATTTTATACTTTGTAAAAATTTATTTGCATATATTCCAAAGAGTGTTAGATAGCAACTATATTGATTACATAAGGGAGATAAATATATCTATTCCTCTTCCTTTAAAAATTAATAACAAAATCTCTCTTTCTTTCCCTCTGTGTGTGTATTTATATATCTTACCTATACATACATATATATATACATATACATACATACATACATAAATATGTACAAATATACAAATATATATATAAAATATGAATTTATTCCCCATAGAGAGATAACTGAGGGAAAGATATGTGCACTGTTTCTGTCATTTAATGTAGTACCAGGTACATGGCAAGAAAAATAAAGGTTTAGGGAAGGAATGATGAATTATTAGCTTTGATTAGCTACTTAACCTTACCTTTAAAAAATTACTTACATTATTGCATTTTAGCAATACACAAACTTGTCATTTTAAACTAGTTATGATGTCCCATAAGGTCACTTAACTTTTTGATCTTAATACCACCTCCTTAATCTCCCACTGACATCCTCTTTGACAAAATCTTGATATCAGAATCAATAAGCATCTATGAAATGTTTTCCAAGAGCAAGGAAATATGCCAGGGTAGAGGAACAAAGTTCTCTCCTTAGAGCACCTATAGTTTTGCATGAGGGAGTTGTATGTTACATGAGCCAAGTGAATGGATTGGAAAGCAAGTGTTACACATATTCAAAACCTTATTAGGAATCAAGTCTAGACGAGGCCACTAGGGTGGGTTCTAAGCCAATATAATGGGTGTCCTTAAAAGAAGAAGAACATTTGGACACAGAGATGAGAATACTATGTAATGAAGAAGCAGAGATCAGAGTGATGCAGCTTCAAGCCAAGGGATGCAAAGAATTGACAACCACCACCAGAACCTAGGAAGAGGGAAGGAAGGATACTCCCCTAGAGATTTCAGAGGGAGCACAGCCCTGCTGACCCTTTGATTTCAGAGGCTGGTCTCTACAACTGAAAGGGAATAAACTTTCCATTGTTGTTTTAAGCCATCCCAGTTTGTGCACTGTGTTATAGCACCCTAAGAAACCCATACAGTAATATTGAGCCTGAGACCATAGCAGGATGATTATATGGAAATATTTACCAGGTAATTAGCAACAATAATGGAGCTAAGACATGGGTTTAAGTCTAGATTAAAAAAAAAATACACACTACTATATGATTGACACATACCATCAAGGACATAGACATAGCCATCACTTCCCAAAGTTTTCTCCCGCTTCTATTACTATTATTATTACTAGAGGCCCGGTGCATGAAATTCGTGCATGGGGGCAGGTCTCTCAGTCTGGTCTGCACCCTCTCCAATCTGGGACCCCTTGGGGGATATCCGAATACTGGCAATTGGATATCCCTCTCACAATCTGGGACCACTGGCTCCTAACCGCTCACCTGCCTGCCTTCCTGATAGCCCCTAACCACCTCTGCCTGCCTGCCTGATTGCCCCTAACTGCTCCCCTGCCACCCTAATTGCTCCTAACTGTCTCCATGCCTGCCTGATCTCCCCTAACTGCTCTCCCCTGCCGGCCTGATTGCCCCTAATCATTTTCCCCTGCCAGCCTGATCACCCCTAACCGCTCTCCCCTGTCAGTCTGATCGCCCCTAACTGCTCTCCCCTGTCAGCCTGATCGCTCCTAATTGCTCTCCCCTGCCAGCCTGATCATCCCTAACCACTCTCCACTGTTGGCCTGATCATCCCTAACCACTCTCCCCTGCCGGCCCAATCACCCCTCACTGCCTGTGCCTTGGCCCCTGCCACCATGGCTTTGTCTGTAAGACGTCTGGTCTAATTAGCATATTACACTTTTATTAGTATAGATTATTATTATTATTCATTTTCTTTTGTGTATGTGTATATGGTAAGAACACTTAACATAAGATCCACCCTCTTAGAAAATTTTAAGTATACAATATACCAGTGATGGTGAACCTTTTGAGCTCGGCGTGTCAGCATTTTGAAAAACCCTAACTTAACTCTGGTGCCGTGTCACATATAGAATTTTTTTGATATTTGCAACCATAGTAAAACAAAGACTTATATTTTTGATATTTATTTTATATATTTAAATGCCATTTAACAAAGAAAAATCAACCAAAAAAATGAGTTTGCGTGTCACCTCTGACACATGTGTCATAGGTTCGCCATCACTGCAATATACTATTGCAAGCTATAGGCACTATTACTTTATATTTATCTTGCATGACTGAAACTTTCTACCTTTGATCTTCATCATACAATTTCCCCCTCCCCTTTGGTCTCTGGTAACTATCATTCTATTCTGTGCTTTTCTGAATTTGACAATTTTAGCTTCCACCTACAAATGAGATCATGCAGTATTTGTCTTTCTGTGTCTGGCTAACTTTACTTAGCACAGTGTCCTCCAGGACTATCTATGTTATTGCAAATGTCAAAATTTCCCTTTTTAAAGAACAAATAATATCTCATTGTATGTATATACTCCATTTTTCTTCATTCTTCCATTGATGGGCATTTAGATTGTTTCACACTATAGCTATTGTGAATAATGTTGCAATGAACATGGGAGTGCAGGTATCTCTTTGAGATCTTAATTTCAATTCCTTTAGATATATACCCAGGAGTGGGATTACTGGATCATAAGATAGTTCTATTTTTAATTTTTAAAGAAACCTCCAGACTTTTTTCCATAATGGCTGCACAACTTAACATTTCCTCCAACAGGGCACAAGGATTCCCTTTACTCCACATCCTTGCCAACACTTTTTTTTTTAATGAATAAAAGCCACCCTCATAGATGTGAGGTGATATCTCATTATGGCTTGGATTTGCATTTCCTTAATGATTAGTGATGTTGGGCACCTTTTTACCTTCCTTTTCACTGTTTGCACATCTTCTTTAGAGAAATGTTTATTCAGGTCCTTTGCCCATTTTAAATTGGGTTACATTTATTATGATTATTTTGCTACTGAGTTGTATGAGTTCTTTATATATTTAGTTTGAAATGTGGGAGAAGTCTAAGTGAGAGAATGAGAACGTATGAGTTTCTGAAGGAAGAAACTTGGATAGAACCAGAGTCAAGGCTTGCGTAGTAGTGTGCTAATAAATGTCTAACAACACTCTCCAAGAAAAAATTTAAAGATCCCTAATTTGCAACATTGGCTGATTTCCACAGTATAACTATTTCTATCATGGTTAATTTCAAGCTAGCTACATGATGTCACTGGCTTGCAAAATTAATAAGAATTTAATAATTGACTGTGAGCTCTTATAAACTGGTTCCAACACACTACTGCTATGGTATATTCATATTTTGGGTGCATGTGGAGGAAGTGAAACCATTAAATGAGATGAGGAAGTACCTATGCAGGTATTAGGACCAGAATGGTAAATCATCAGGAAAGAAATCACAAGAAATATTTTTTTCTTCATAAGAAAAGAGGATGAGACGACACTCAACCAGCTGAGCCATGCTGGCCCGGGCACAGCGTGGCAATATATTTCTACACAGATTAGAAATCAGTGATTAGGGTGAGAAGTAGCTAGCAAATGCTGGCTTCTCATTCAGGGTGAGCCAAACTCTTACTGGGTGTCCATAGATTCTTGACATCATGGCTTGCTGTGCCATAAACCTTATATTATTCACAATACCAAGCAAAGTACTGAAAACAGCCACAAATAGTATGACCCATACTTCTAGTATAGAAATTCCTCAAGATTTTTAAAAAAGGAGTCAGTTGATAAACTCTTTGTCTTCATTAGAAATTCACGTGAATTTAAAACCCCACTGTAACACAGATGGTTCTGATCAAAATCCCCTGAGTCTTCACTGGGAGTTTGTTCCTGATTGCATCCCTTCTGTGGAAGTACTGCAGGAGCAATAATCAAATACCATAAGTTATCTGGTTCTTATTGTGCAGGGGGAAAATGTGCATAGATCAATGTGCTAAGAACACCTTTCATGACTAATGAGTAAAAAATGTCATCTTGAAATCTCTCAGCAGTTTTCCTAAGGGACCAAACTTGCACTATAGCCTGAAAATGGATTTAGGTATCTAAATATAATAAATTAAACCATACAGGCACTGGAAGAAAACATGGGTAAATTGCTTTTTGACGCAGGTGTAAGGAAAGGCTTTCTGTGACTCAAAATTTCATTAGTAAAAATAAAAACAGATTCATACCTTTAGCTACACACATCTATTTTTTTCTCCAACCCAAAACACTATGACAAAAGAGAAAAGACAAGTGAAAAGCTAGGTGAAAATATTCACAAAATATATGACAAAGGGCTAATATTTGTAATATAAAGAATTCCTAGAAAGGAAGGCTGTACTTTTTACAGTTCCTCCCGAAGGTAACATGTTGCAAAACTATAGTACAATATCACAAACATCTACTGATACCATCTACGGATCTTATTCAGATTTCAATGGCTTTATTTGTACTTATTTGTGCTATTATTTTTTAATGGGGAACTACAGAAAAATGAAATGTTTGAGTCTTAGTCTCCTCATTTATAAAATGGGAAATAATAGTACCTACTTTGCTAGGTTCTTGAAGGATTACATGAGCTAGTCATGTAGAATCCTTACCACAGTGCTCCGCACATAGGACTGTTCAAATAACCTGTTTCATTCCACCATCACGACCTAATCCTCTGTTCTTATTTCCCTCTTAGCCTTAGCTTTATGCTTAACTTTCCTCCCTCCTATTTCTCATTTCACCCAATTCTGCCATATTCCTCATCTCCCTGCAAAAACCTAAATCTGCACTTCTTACTCTTTTTCTGTGGTACCTAATATGTCCAATGGCCCTTCCTGTGTAGAGCCTCCATAGATGAACAATTGAGGGATGCTATTCCCACTCAAAATGCAAAGGAGGACTGGAAAAGATAGATCACATTGTGTTAATGTTGTAGCTGATAAAAATGTGTGTTTTCTTCCATATTTGGACGTTCTGTAGAATTTTCATGAGAAATGTTTTGGTAAACAGAGGTTAGATCATAAGATACTGTACTATTAGTATGGTAATTCATCCACAAGTGGGCTAAGTAGGCTTTTAAAGTTTTTCCTGAGATCCATTTATTATATTCATTCTATCAAAAAGGTTAAGTTAGTACTCACTGTGTTTTCCTTTTATATGAACTTTATAGACCCACTTCAGATTAAAAGACACACAGAGACTGAAAATAAAGGGATAGAAAAATATATTTCATGAAAAAGAAAAATTTAAAATTTCCTGGGGTAGTAATGCTTATGCCAGAAAAAAATAGACTTTAAAACAAAGGCTCTAACAAGAAACAAAGAAGGACCCAGCAATTACTCTTCTGGGTAATGACCCGAAGAAACTCAAAACATTAATTCAAGAAGACATATTCATCCCTATGTTCATTGCAGCATTATTTACAATAGCCAAGATATGGAAGCAACCTAAGTATTCATCAATGGATGATTGGATAAAGAAGAAATGGTACATATATACCATGGAATATTACTCAGCCACAGAAAAGGAAATCTTGCCAATTGCAACAACATGGATAGACCTTAAGGGTAGTATGCTAAGTGAAATAATTCAGACAGAGAAAGAAAAATACCATATAATTTCACGTACATGTGAAATATAAAAAAACAAACAAAATAATCAAATAAGACAGAAACAAACTTATAGATACAGAGAACATTTTGATGGTTGCCAGGTGGGAGTGGGGTTGGGGGATGGATGAAAAAAGAGAAGGGATTAAGATGTGTAAATTTCCAGCTATAAAAAAAACAGTCATGGGGATATAAAGCAGAGCAGAGAGAATATAGTCAATAATATTGTAATAACTATGTATGGTGTCAGGTGGGTATTAGACTTATTAGAGTGATCACTTAAATGTCTAATGACTATGTTGTACACTTGACACTAATATAATATTGTATCTCAACTATAATTAAAAAATAAAAATTTAAACAATGAACAAGTGATTAAACTTTCAGAATGCAACCCCATTGTGCTCATTGGAATACTCTTGTTTTAAAGTAAATGTCATAGCCAGGTTTGAGTAATAAAGGGAAAAACAACTTGGCCATATGGTATCCAGGAAAAGATAGGAAAAACTAGAAGTCCTTTCTTTAAAAGGGAACTAGAAATAGAATAGGAAACAGAAATATTCTAGGATGATGACACCCAAGTCAGGGAAATCCCACAATCAGCTTAACACAAAGGCAAATGCCAGTTTGTCAGTATCCAAACTGTGACGTAAGAGTAGGGCGTGAATCAGCGTTGTACTGGGGATGGGAGGACTCGCTGGGTAATTCAAGATGGTTAGTTAACATAATGGCTCATTTGGAAAAACAATGCATATAGTAGAAAGCAGATTTAATCAAAACCTTTAAAAAGAGGAAAGGAGAAGACAGAATTCCTAGTAGACTTAAAGGAAAATTGTAGTAGAGTTGATGAGAAAGGTGCACAGAAAAATCATTACAGTTTTATAAGAGATTCTCCCACACACCCCCTAAGAGAAAAAAATAGTTATTAAAAGGGAGTAACTCAACCTGGGACTTTAGGGTAGACTATCCAGAAGAACAAAACAGCTCAGGCAAGGTCTGTGGAAAAATTTATGGACCAAGGGGGAATATTTATACCCAGACAAAACTAACCCAGCAAACCCTGCCTAATTTGTGCATTTAGAGTTTGATTCTTTATTACATGCAACAAAAACTGTGCCAAAGACTGAGAGGGGTATGCATATAAATAAACCTATTTCCTATCGTTAATGTTATTAATGAACTACTCCCTATCTTTGTAATAATGTTACAATTGTTATCTAAATAATACCCATCCCATTCTTAATTCTAGAATATAGGGTTGGGCAAAAATGTGCTTGCAGTTCTGAGAATGCAAAATGCAGGGTCTATTTTTGTATTATTATTTATTAATCATTATATAATTCTCTATATGAACAACTATGAACCTACTTTTGCCCCACCCTGTATATATATGCATATATATGTAAATTTCTTTACATTATAGTAAAAAAAATAATTGAGTACACTACCTGCATAAGCTATACTTTTTATACAGTGGACTGAACTAGAGAAAAGGGAAGCAGCAATGAAAGATGGCAGGTACCCACAGAGTAATCAGTAGAAGGAGAAATCACTTTGATTTTACCCTTGGGTGGAGGCACTGCATAGTGAATGTCAAATATATTCTAGTAAAAATATAAGTGCTTATAATATCTATTCTTTTAATGCCTCTGAGAGGAAAGTTTTCGGCACTAAATTAGTGACTGCAATTGTTAAGCCATGACGGACAAGTTAGGGTCCATCTGATGCTGCACTCTGGTTTAGTTCAGTGGCTGCTTTGGTCAGAAAATTATTCATCAATTTTTGAAAGCCACATTGAGGCTTAGCATTTCAAACCTCCCAGAACAGCAGACTATTTAGCTGGAATGATATAAACTGGAACAAAATGCAGCCACTCTTCCCGGCTGCCTTGGTATTGGCTCATTGGATTCCATGGTTCAGCAACTCATATCTGAACAGTATGCAACTTTATCACGAAGACTTTCATTCTGCTTTAAACCTGCCAATGAAAAGTAATTTAGTTCATGTGCTGCAGCGATGCAAATCAAAACCCATAATATTTTTATTAATTGCTGAATGCAGACAGGGTTTCAGAAGCACAAAAGTGCCAGTACAGAAATCAAGAAAACACAATCAATCTGAAGACTGTGTTTGGAAAGATGCCCAGTATTTTGGAAGTGAAGGGTCTGCTTATACATGATTTTATAAATGTAATTTTCTTGATGCAAAGGCCGTATAAGTAGTTTAAATTTAAAAAATTCTTTGGCATAAACTAGAGCTTCTTAGTTCAAATCTTGACATTCGGCACCTTTTAACTCATTATTCACTTGCAGTGAAAAATAATTTTATCCCTCTTCAGCTCATGTTCCTACCCATTGTCATTTTGGACACAATTTCATTTTGGTCCTTAAGATCTTCTCTCATGATAAATAAGAACTTTCCCAAATAGCTAAGGTCTAAGGCACTGTCTCCTCTGTTTGTAGAAAATAAGTAGTACCTAGCACAGTAATCAGTGTGAAGGACTCAGACAATCATAAAATAATTGAAATGTCGACCTAGACTTTTAGTGCTTAAAAGAAGGAAAATGTATAAAAATAAAGATCATTGCTAGTATAGCTATAATGTATATGTCAAACACAAACACACACACACATATGGACATAATGAAAGTGCTTATAGTTTCCCATCAATTTAGTGTTGATAACAGTAATATTCAGCAACACATTGTAAAGTGTCACTGTGTGGCTCAAAGACTTAGCTATATTCGCAAAATTATACATCTAGAGGTGACCAGTTGTTAGTTGTTTCTACATCATCTCAATTTATTTATCCATATAAAAAGTGAGAGTTTTTTTTAATAGCAAGTATTCTATTCTACACAGAGTGGCTGGGTGTTTTCTTTCTGACTTTGAGGCACATTCACATCACTCTCAGTATGGTAAGTTCTATGTCAATAGTCCTCACAAAAACTGTCTAAGCAACTTGTTAAATGATCACTGAGCCCTAATATTCAGAGATTTGATTCAGGATTCTGGATGTTTCTAATATGTTAATGAAATTATTTTAATATATGTCATCTGCAACCCAGACTTTGAAAGACTGTATAAAATTTTAGGTCTAAATGTTAGCTGCTGCTTCATACCCATTAGGATGCAAAAAAAAATGAAAATAAATGTTGGTGAGGATGTGGAGAAACTGAAACCCCTGAACACTGTTGGTGAGGATGCAAAATGGTACAGCTGGTATGGAAAACAATGCGGTGGTTCCTTACAAATGTAAAAATAGAATTACCATATGGTCTAGCAATTATACTTTTAGGTGTATATTGACAAGAATCGACAGCAGAGTCTTGAAGAGATATCTGTACACACATGTTCATAGCAGCATTATTCACAAAAGTCAACAGATGAAAGCAACCCCAGTGTCCATTGATGATGAGATGGATGAATGTATAAGCAAACTGTGGTATATACATACAATGGGATATTATTCAGTACTAAAAAGAAAGGAAATTCTGGCATATGCTACAACATGTATGAACCTTGAAGACATTATGCTAAGTGAAATAAGCCACACAAATAGGCAAATATGATTCCACTATACTTATATGTGGTACTCAGAGTAGTCAAATTCATAGACACAGACAGTAGAATGGTGGTTACCAGGGGGTGATTGGTCGGGGAATGGGGAGTTGTTTATTGGAAATAGAGTTTCAGTTTTATAGATGAAAAGAGTTTTGGAGATTGGTTGCACGACAGTCTGAATGTACTTAACACTTAACCACTTAAAAGTAGTTAAGATAGTGAATTTTATGTTATACTGACTTTGAAGAAAAAGCAAAATGGGCAGCAGTTTGAAGAACAAAGATAAAATACTTTTTTTCTTAATGGAAGATTCTCTAAAAAGACTGTAAACTGAAGGGAAAAACTCAATGAAGAGAGAAACGTTGGTGATGCAAGGGAATTCAATACATGTGAAATATATTTGTATTTCACAACTAAAACTTGACACCTAGTAGAATCTCAATATCCTCAATCCTTAAATGTATACTTTACATAAGAGAGTGAATTAGGTAAAATGCCTCAGGGATTCAAACTTCCATATTTCCAAGAAGTAAGTGAAAGTGGGTAGGTGTCCTGGTTAAAAGTCTTTCCTACTTATCCCAGTGGAACCATGCCAGCATTGAGACGCTGAATGTTTTATTATCAGCTTTAGAAATGTCAAATGTAGCAGGAGGTTCACCTCATTGTTCTTGCACTGCACACGCCTATTCATAAAATGAGTTAATGATGTTGATTCTATAAACAAAATGGGACTAGTATTTAAAAACATAACAAAGTTGGCAATTGCACTCAACTACTGAGGATAAAGAATATGAATTCCAATATTGGGAACTACATTTGATTATGTCTCCTTCAGCCTTTAGAAGTATTTGCATATTGGAGCTTATAGATCCTGCCATTCCTTTTCTCCAAATGGAATGCTCTAGCTCTTGGGCTTCTCTGGACTTTGGGGAGGTGAGGTCACCTGGTGCTACTCTGCCCACACAATGCAGGACCACAACATCCCTTTAGTAATATGAGTGTCCAGCCTCCTAGGTTTTTCGAGAAAAATCTAAAGAGGCCGCTATGCCTAGAGCATCCTGGAACACCGCAAAGCAGACACTGTTTTACGTGTGGCACCTATTTTCACTAAAAATTTCAAAACATGCTTGACACGGGGCTGAGAGGATTTGAAAGGTAGCAATTCAGATATTTCAAGATTCCAAATCAACCTATTTTTGCATGTATTTAAATCACTTAAGCCATGCATATATCCTTTTCCCATTATAATTTGCCTCACTTAGTCTGTCATAGCTTCCAAGTAATTGATCTACCCGCCTATACTTAACGAAACAGAAACAAAAACAAACTCACTTGTCATTGTTGGTTGAAGTGAGATGTCCCCAGTGAGTCCAGTGCATCACAAACAGGGCTAACATCTCCTGACAGCGACGTTGGTCTTTGCAAAAAGTCCAAACTCTCCTCCCATCTATTACTATAGAAGAATTTGACATATGGTCCTTGTGCTGCTTAATTACACGTTTCTTTCCACTCCAGTTAACATATTTCACTTATTTGTCATTTCTGGTATTTTAGCTAAAACTATGCCATTTTCTTCCTTTCAATTTGACTGATAGCATGAATCATGATTGCTAGGGGAAAAAAGACTCAGCCCTCTACAGAAAGAATGAGGATCTAATCAACAAAACTCCTCAAAGAACCTGACATTCTCTTTTGGGGATGCTTGGCTGCCCATAACAGGAGCATGTGTGGGAAACCTCCTTAAGTCTCTGTTATTTGATTAACTTGTAAAGGCTAAGATCAACTGACAAATTCAATTATACATTCAAATTATATTTCTAAATTGGCTTAATTTTTTAAAGTGATGAATGAACCTTAGGGGGAAAATTTCATTACAATGCGAACCAGCAGAAATCAGTCCCACCATTAATACCATGCCTGTGCCCACGGATGTCCTCATTTCTTTGCATTGGCAGGTGAGGCTTAAAAAACAGAAATACCTGGTTATAGGTCAACTATGATGTTTACTTCCTAGGAAGAGACAGGATATAAAGGAGAAAAAAATGATGATGTCCTTGGAAAAGTAATAAAAGTCCTCTTGGGCTGATTTTACCCTAGTAAAACAAACCATAAATCAAGAAAACGACTTGTCTACTGATTGTCTCTAAAGGCACCGAATTTGCTCATGACCGCCTGGTAGGTGTAGTTCAGGAAGAAGCCGTTGCTGATTGCAAAAGACATTTCTGAGTTAGATTCTAATACAGTCACATAATGAGAAGTAACATGTTGCTAAACATTTGCCCCCTCTGGAGATTTAGTGTACCATAGTCAGGAGAGAGAGAAGAAGACAAAAGACATTTCTGAGTTAGATTCTAATACAGTCACATAATGAGAAGTAACATGTTGCTAAACATTTGCCCCCTCTGGAGATTTAGTGTACCATAGTCAGGAGAGAGAGAGAGAGAGAGAGAGAGAGAGAGAGAGAGAGAGAGAGAGAGAGAGACTCTCCATATATTATCCTATTAAAGTTTGAAACATTGCCAACATTTGAATACAGTAAATTCCAGTTTTATGGAATAGGTTGAGATCAAGACTATTACACAAATTTTTTTTTACAGAAAATGGAAATGAACAATTTATACTAAGAATGCTATTGAAAAAAAATAGTCTTGACTAATGATAGATGATAAAGCATAACACTATTTCTCCTTTTTTCCTTTTACTGTGTATCGACAAACTGGCACACACAAAGAGGTCAACAAAATAACATTTCAATTCATAAGTATTACTTAAATCTTCTTAATTAGTCAGTCACTTCTATTCATCAAAAATGGCATGTTAAATTGAGTTTATACTCTATTAACAAATGTTATAGATTGCAGCTTATTCTTTATTTCTCAAATTTTACCTGCAAAATTTAGATTATTTAAGATCTTGTAAAGTAGCTGTGAAGACAGACCAGAAGAGAATGTTTGGATGTTTTTTGAGTTTCCTGCATAACATCCCTTTTGATGTTACTTTCTGCCAGGACATGTTGCAGATAAGGAAACAGAGGCTCAGAGAAGTTAAACACACATGCAGAATCACACAGCAAGTTCAAGTGCTAGATTGTGGAGTTGTGAAGATTGTGAATTTCCTCATAGTACTTGATACATTAAAAGGCAGTGAGAAAAAAAGTTGTAAATAAATGTTTACAATCACATTATTCATAGTAGGGAAGAGTGGAAACACCCAAAGATCCCTCAGCTGATGATTGGATAAACAAATGGGACACATTTATTGTGCAAAAACTTTTTTAATTTGATGTAATCCCATTTGTTTATTATTCTTTTGTTTCCCTTGTCCAAGGAAATACATCAGAAAAAAAACATTGCTAGGAGAAATGTTCGAGATTTCACTGCCTATGTTTTCTTCTAGGATTTTAGGAACATTTCAGGCCAGGTGGATTAAAGACATTGCTCTTATTCTAGGGGAAAACTTGTGGTGGAATTATTTCAGGGCACACTTCCAACAAACACACTTCCTTAAACCTAGTCTAATATGTAGCACTAGAACGATAGCTGCAGCCAGAATCTAGGTGTTCTATTTACCTTTTGGTTTGTGTATGTTAGTGAGGGGAGGAAGTGTGAGGAAGTCAGAAGAGAGGGTGGAAAGGACACCAGGTGTCAGGTTTGTGCTGTTTGGTGGAAGCAGTGGTAAGAGGCTGGCCTGTGGTCTGCATAGGGCACTAAATACACATTGTGACTTGACTCTTTCAACGGGTGCCCCTCAGGGACTCCTACCTGGTCATCCTGCTGGCTGCCTTGGGCGGGGTTGTGCAATGGTGTAAAAATAGCCTGCATGCAGAGGGGGAACAGGCGAAGTCCTACACACAGGATTCTTCTGGATTCTTTCTAGATCTGCCTACAGAGTAGTTGGAGGTGGGTGTTGGGGTGGGAGTTGGGAGCTCATGGCGATGGCCCCGCCAGCTCTGGCAGGACAGGGAGGGGGAGGGGAAGTGGATATGAAGATAACAGGGCAGAGTGAGAGAGGGCCACTAGGTGGTGGACAAGCCCTTTCCCCTTCATCTGTTCCTCCACCGACTCCCCGCTTTCACAAAGAGGTGGGCAAGCATCGTGTTTGGGTGGCAGCCACTCGACCCCACCCTCAAGCCTTGTCACACCTTGTTCTGGGCTGTGGAGGGAGACTCAGCAGCCGATTGTCAGATTGTCATTCTCAGCAGCTAGGAATTGGGAAAGCAGTGAGTGTGACCTGCCCAGGGGAAGAGAAAATGGAAAATGCCCATCCTCTTGAGGAGTGTGGCATGAAGGGCCATGAAGTGAAATAAAACAAAACCTACTTCATCCCAGAATGTTCAGGACACAGAAGGCATTAATAGTGTTAACCTGCATAATGAATTCTGAGTCTGTCTTCTCCTGGTACCTGACATGGCTGGCAATGCTTCTCTGACGTGAGTAAGTGCTGTCTGCCACCACTGGGCTCTCCCTCGCCGGCTTAAATGAAGAGGCTCCCATCACTCAGTGAGGCATACCTGCTTCCTGCTTCAGAGCCCCCGCTTCTTGGAAATAGCCTGTCAGGTTCCACCTGCTTCATGAAGCTGCCAGTCCCCTGAGCGTGGGACCCCCACTCCGATCTCCTGTCAGATGCTGGAAACCCAGAGGGAATAGTCCTTCCAATCTGCCAGAAATTGCTTTTGTGATCTCAAGGCTTGCCTCAGGGAACCACAATATACTATATAGTCAGATGAAAATTAGATTTGTAAGTACACCACTTTCTTCTCTGGGCGGCCTGCAAAACTTCTCACCTTTGTTAGTAGAGAGGGCTGCAAAGGCTTTAAATTTATAGCCATTAATAAGCAGGGTTGTGCGTAGCACAAATATTGTTTTCCTCTACCAGGCAGGCGTGGAGAAAGCCCCAGAATAGACAAAAGGCTTTTCACCAGTAAAAAATGAAAGTTACACTTCCACGTCATTGGCAAGCATGAAGTGGATTATAGCAGGTGCAATTAATTGCCATTACCTTTATTGGAACCTTGAAAACAATTAGCAAGGGTCCCAGTTGATATGACAGATTCATTAATCATTTGATATATTCCCGAAAATTGATTTATCAATCAAAGAGCTACCTCTGGTTGAATAACTCATGACTGTGCTTATGGCTCTATTCAGAAGTCTGGTCTGCTTTTTAAAGGAAACCTAGAGGCTCTAACTAAATTTAGATTTCCCCAGTTTCAGTAGATATATAGGTTACATCTCAATCTCTTGAAGCTACAGTCACTACAGCAATACAAGGGGCTCATAACGCAGACACTTAAATTGGCTGAAAACAATGAGTCAGGGTCAGGTTTACATTTATCAGGGGAAGAAGTTACCTTGACAGAAAGAACATATTTAGAAAAATGTAATATAATTTAATTTTTTCAGCTGGGCACTCCTTGTGTCCCAGGGTGAAGTACTAGATCAGATGAAGGTCTGGTGCCATGCTGTTGTGTAGCCACCTTGAATGTGTTGATGCTCTTTTTGGCCATTTGTTTAGATTGACACCTTTCTCCCTGCTTCTACTAGCCCTTATTCTTGTATCCAGCCTTTCTAGGCTGAATTTCTTTGAACTTGTCAGTTCATTCATTTTGTTCTCTAGGATTTCCACATTTTTTAAAATCTCTGCTTTGACTTGCTGCCATTTGGGAAGAACCTCCATGGAATAAAGACAAGTGTCTAAACTGCTATAGAATTAGGCTTCAGTCAGGAATAATGCTCCTATCCTATATAATAAAAGCCCAATATGCTAAGTGTCCAGTTGTCCAGTCAGCCATTCAACCAATCAAAAGTAATATGCTAATGATATGCTAAGGCCACTCAACTGCTCACTTTGTCGTGCACTGACCACCAGGGGTCAGACAGTCAACTGGTCGATCAGTCACTATGATGCGCACTGACCACCAGGGGGCAGACGCTCAATGCAGGAGCTGCCCCCTGGTGGTAAGTGTGCTCCCACAAGGGGAGCACAACTTAGCCAGAAGCCGGGCTCATGGCTGATGAGTGCAGTGGTGGTGGCGGGAGCCTCTCTCACTTTCATGGCAGTGCTAAGGATTTTCAACTGCCAGCAGTTGGACATCCCCCAAGGGCTCCCAGACTGCGAGAAGGCGCAGGCTGGGCTGAGGGATGCCCCCACCCCAAGTGCATGAATTTTGTGTACCAGGCCCCTGGTTGTCATATAAGATATAATATGAATGGTTAAGAGCTCAAGCCTTTGAATCAGATAGCCTTGGTTTTGAATGAGAACATCCCCACTTTTTAGGGGTGACCTTGGCTAAGGACCTGCATAAGCTCCATTTTTTCATCTATAATACAGAGGTATCAGCTGGATCTTATAGGCTTGTTGTGATGATAGAGTGAAATAAGGCATTGTAAGATGTTTAAACAGTTCTTGGCCAGAGTTATTATTAGCTATTATCCAATTCAATTCAAACATATTCATGTCCCCCTAGGTACTAGGTACTGGGCTACACCATGGACAAAACAAAAATAGTTCCTGCCCTCAGGAGATTATGGATCAGTGGCCCTACCATCATCACCATCATTACCAGTATCACTATCATCATTATCACCACAATCATCATCATCATTGTCAAGGTCATCATTGCCTTGTCTTTGTTGTCACCATCCTCACTCTCTCTAACAATTCAAAGATCAACAATGGTACTTCTGGGGGAATCTGTAGGTGCTTTAATTTACTGAGTCCCATTCTCTCCAAGCTTTCCTCAGCTGCTTCACAATTTTAAATGCTATTTCTTTGATATTTTTCTTATATACAATATATGCTTATTTAGGTTCCCCCTCCCCCCCATAAATTCTATTCTAGCCCTTAATATTTTGAACCTTAGTAATCACCATCTCCATTAGGTGCTCAAAGTTCTGGGTTTAATGGTACATCTTAAAATGTTACCCTAATTCTGAAAAGCTTATTTCATTTTTCCCCTTAAGAAATCTTTTTTTTAAGCTTTCAAAAATCAGTAAATAATTTGCCTATTTATAGTCTCTCAATGACTATCTATACCAGTGATGGCGAACCTATGACACGTGTGTCAGAGGTGACATGCGAACTCATTTTTTTGGTTGTTTTTTCTTTGTTAAATGGCATTTAAATATAAAAAATAAATATCAAAAATATAAGTCTTTGTTTTACTATGGTTGCAAATATTAAAAAATTTCTATATGTGACATGGCACCAGAGTTAAGTTAGGGTTTTTCAAAATGCTGACACGCCGAGCTCAAAAGGTTCACCATCACTGATCTATACTAATAAAAGGGTAATACGCTAATTAGACCGGACATCTTCCGGATGTCCTTCTGGACAAAGCTGCAGGAGCTACGAGGGCCAAGGGCCAGTGCTGCAGGAGAGGCGGGGCGGCACTGGTGGGCCCGGGCCGGTACCACTCGCGCCATGTAGCCTTTAGTCCACAGTGGCAGGCACTGGCGGAAGCGAGGCAGCACCAGTCACAACCCCTCCTTCCACAGAGGTGGTGCTAGGAGAGGCGGGGCGGCCCGCATTCCCAGAGCCTCCACAGAGGCTGGATGGGGTGTGACCTCAGTGCCTCAACCTCCCACAACCCCTCCCCCAGCTGGCCTGGCTCCAGATCTCCCCCCCCAAAACAAGTGGGCGGGGGGGGGGGGCGGGACCAGCGCTGAAAAGCGAGGGCTGAGGGTTAGCAGTACTGGCGGCTGGCTTTGGCAGCAGCAGAAGGGGGATGGGGGGGGCACCTTCCCCTGATCCCCCCAGTCGCCTCCCGCAGAGGGAGGCCAGACTGTGGCTTAGGCTGGCTCCCTGGGGAGTGGGCCTAAGCTGTCAGTAGGACATCCCCTGAGGACTCCCAGACTGTGAGAGGGGGCAGGCCAGGCTGAGAGAACCCCCCCCTCCAGTGCATGAATTTTCATGCACCGGGCCTCTAGTGTCTTTATAATTCCCCAAATGCTATTGATAACATCTCAGCAATCTTATTCACAAATTTTTCAATACCCTGGGATGCAATCTTTACTAAGCAAGAGATTCAAATCCATGTAGAATTTCTGGGTACTCCTTTTCCCTCCACTTGGGATTAAATTCTCTCTTACCAATGTTCTCTTTTCTCACATAAATCCATGACAACATAAAAAAGATAACAAGAAAACAGCTGGGAATTTCTGCATTTACCAAGTCATCTGATACCATTGTCAACTATCTTATCAGCTGATTCATTCTCTCATATTTGCATCTTGTTCTGAATTTACCAGAAAAAAATCATTTTTAGTATTCTATTTATTTTTCAAAGGCCTCAGTTTGCTCTACTTAATAATAACTGAAGGACTTCCAATCTTTTATATGTATTCCTTTTCAATGAGATCTCAGAGAAAACTCTTTGCATCCAGTTTCATTCTTCTACTTAGTTAACACTTTCTATCATTTGCCAAGTTTGTCTTGGTATGATCAGGATTTTGTTCTGGGGAGCACCAAGTTTCTTTCTGAGCAATATTCCTTTTAAGGGCTTTGGGCCATTGGCTCATATCTTTTAGCAGAAAGCTTTTTAAGAGCAGAGGTTCTATTTGTGACTAAATCAAGCATGTCTTCCCACAGCTATTATAAATATTAAGATAATATTATCACATTCACAGGGAGTTTCTTGCTTCCATTTTATTGTTAATTGGTTCTTCTTGGGTGGTCAGAATTAAGTGCAGCTAATACTGCCCCATCCCACCACCTTTGCTTCCTTTTCCTTTCTCCTAAGTTAAAACTTTATTAGATGCCATAGTTATAGAAAATGAGAGAATTAAGATATTTTTTTCTTATAACTGATATTAGTAGAATCTTACCATTTAATGACGAAAACTGTAATATACTTCCAACATGGGATCACTTTTTCTTCTATTTCTCTCTTTCACCTTTTATTCAAACATGCAGTCCATTATTCTATCCACAGTAAGATTTATAGCTATATAGTTGTGACACAGACTCTTTTTTACTTCTCCATTATAATTTTTTGGGGGATTAAGTTAGCCTTTCATTGCTATAAATCGTTAGTCATTCTGACCAACCTTGGGTATACCTAAGAGGTTATATTTGAAACCCTGTATTTAAATTTCAATTTATATTGTTTAGTTAATTTCTATGAATCAGAATATAGATATTGTAGACATAATTTTTATGACCCATGTTCTTAATTTCTTCTTTCTACAATATTTTTACTAATGTTTTTAGAAAGTTCCTAATGCAGTGTCTGTTATACAGGATTATTTTTTAAAATGTTTGAATGAATATATTATTATGCTTAATTATTATGCTTCAGTCTCTGACACCTTCCTCTCACTGGTTTTACTTCAGGGAGAGAGTGCAGTTTTCTCTCTCAAATTCTTTCCAATGTTTTTAGTGAGGCTCATCTCACAACATGTCCTTTGTCATTATGAATGCCTTTAGGGCCATCCTCCTGTCTACACCAATATTTTCCAGGAACATTCATTTGGCTTTGTGCAATCATGGTCTAGAAAAACAAATACTGCTTTCTAGCACCACATACAGAGTTAGTTCTTTCTTTTTCTTTCTTTCTTCACTTATTTATTTATTTAGTTCAGAGATACTATTTTCAAACAGTAGAGATAAAAATTGCACACATGTGCTTTTTTTCTCCCTTCATGACATTGAATGTACTAAACATATATCTAAATCTTTTCTGGCCTATCCCAGATTCACCCACAAGCTATCAGTAGTAAATATTTGTTAGTGAATTTTATGCTTCTTGTCAGGTTCTCAATTGTGCCTGGCAAGATAGCTTATCTCCTAACAGACATGTCAGAGCTGTAGGATCACTTCCTTACTCCTCACCTAAATGCACTAACTCTATAACTAGTCTTGAGCTACCGGAACTAACAACTACTTTCCATACACTTCTCCGAGTTGCCAGTTTTAACATTGTACAATCATCTAATTAGTTTCCTCTTGCTTATAGTATCACAAAATACAGTTGAATGCACGGATTAATTCAGTTATTAAAGTACCATATACAAATTAAAGAAATATGTAAGTTAAATAACCCAACAATAGCAGAATTTTCTGTTATACAAAGTCATCATAGACAAACAACTTCCAAAGTTCCCCAAGAAAAGAAAGCATGGGGAGAAGTCATCAGTGCTGGAGGTCCAATGATTATGCTGATTTTTTGAGATCTGATTTCTTGAGGTCTGAGAGGAATTTTCCCATATAAGTAATTGTTTTCTCCTTTGTTTTTTTTTCCCCACCCTTTTTTTTTTTTTTTTTTTTTTTTACTGTGGAGAGTGTTTTATCTACCTTTGAAGATCCCCCCCAGTCAACCTGACAGAGGTAGTCTTCAAGGATCATTGATTTTTTTTTCCAGATCACAGTGTTTGTCTTTTGGGGACCATACATTTGTGAAAGGTTTATACTTTCCTGAAAGACACAGAACTGGCTGCATCGGAATTTAAATGCACCAGTAGAACGATGGAAACAAGCGGTAATGTCCCTTTCTTGCATGCAACATTTACTCTGTTCGGCACAGGAGCTCAAGATGACTTTTAAGCCCACAGAGCTTATTTTTAATTCGTTTTTAAATAAAAACGTTATCATGTAAGTAAAGCAGTGAGCCAAATTTAACTTTATGAAACCATACATTTAAGGAATGTGTTTGATTTGGAAAATTACCCACATAGCGTTGAGATAATCTCACTGTATTTTCAATTGCCATGTTTGCATTTTTAATGACTAAAGAGACTCTGAAAGTCTTTGGGGCACAGAGATACAATGCCCAATGGCAAGGCATTTGTGCTGTCACTTTAGCTTTTAAAATTTTACGTTCTGCTGCTCCCAGAGAGCTAATGAGCATTGTCAATTTAACAGGAAAAGGGCAGTGCCAGCATCAAGGTAGGCGGACCCGGAGCGCAATGAATAACGAAGTTGGAGAGAAGCATCATGAGTCTATTTTTTGCCCCCTCCTCCACATTTTTTTTTTTGGCTACAGATTGCCTTATTCTGATACTTTACTTAAACTGAGTTATATCTATGAGTTGTAAAGCAGAGATTTTCATAAAATTCAAAATATGATATACAGATAATGAATATTAAATATTCAGAAGGGATTCTAAAGCAGGTTAGAATACTTTGTGGGTCTGATTTTTTGATATTTATGCAGTTTTCATCACATATACTTGGTTTATAGGCAAACCTGTACCTATAGCAGTACTTGCATTTATTTGTATCTGTCAGTTAAATGTATTCTAATTTTAAACTATTCTCTGAAGAGGAATGTTTGAAAAATACAAATGGAGTTCAAACGAGTTTGGCTCAGTGGATAGAGCATCAGCTTGAAGACTGAAAGGTCCTGGTTCAATTCCAGTCAAGGACAGGTACCCTGTACCTTGTTTGCAGGCTCGATTCCCAGCCCTGCTTGGGAGCGTGTGGGAGGCAACCAATTGATGTCTGTCTGCCTCTCTCTCTCTCTCTCTCTCTCTCTCTCTCTCTCTTTCTCCCATTTCCTTACACACTCTCTAAAAATCAGTGGAAAATATCCTCGGGGTAGGATTTAAAGAAAAGGCAGTTTGCCAATCAAAAAAACAACAACGAATGGATAAAATTGTATGCCCAAGGTTTCTGAATTTCCATAGATGTCCTGTGTGGGCTCATTGTAAGTCCAGAAGTCAGTACAAATCCCTTCCCAAATCCTAAAACCCTGTGACATCTTATTAAGACATATACTGTTGGTTTACTCAATAATTCTGATAAATATATAGAACTAAATGATTGGTCCTCATGGCAGAACTGGTGATGGCCGAAAGCAATTGCAAAGCTTCTAGATTCTTAATATGAAAAATACAAAACTCATATTTGGTAAGGACACAAAGCAACATATGTAAATATATGTTCCTATTGTTCTGAATAAGATAATTTTGTTTATATTTATTATCATGGGGTATTTCTTTGCCCTGAGAAACTATTATTCAATGTTATAGGCAATAGGTCCGAGTTAACTGATTGCATCTCCTTACTTTTCTAATTCCTTAAATATGTTGTTTTTCTGTTTATTTTTTATTGTATTACATTATGTTGTTTATCTTCTAAAGCTTTCTCAAATTTTTATTAGTCAGAGAAAAATCATAATTACATGCATAACTAATCTATTTTTCAACAATATGTACAAGAAATCATATGGACAGATATCCGAGATTAAGCAGCTCAAACAGCTTAGATCAATGAATTGTTCCTAAGAGTTTATAAGATCACATAACTTAATGTCCTTTCTCATAGTTATGTATCGCAATGGAACTGAATCAAAGAAAAAAACTAATAAAACATTATATATATAAAAAAACACACACACCGGGGGCAGGTGTGGGGTGGAGGGTCAATGAGGAAAGAAAAAGGATATCTGTAATACTTTCAACAATAAAGATAAATTTAAAATCAAATAAACAAACAAAAATTCCAAACTTGTGGCCTAGTTTTTCCCCCCAATATGTATATAGTCTGGTTTATATATCCTTTGTTTCATCAAACAAGGTTTTATTTTCTTAGCTAAAAATTCTAGATGATAGTACTACATGAATAAATAAAATAATTTAAAACAAGCTTAGTTTTCTTTCACCTCACCAAAGGATATTTTTTTTCCAATGACTTTTTTAGAGTGAGTGAAAGAGAGGGTATATTCGTGTGTGGAGGGGGAGACATCATCATGAGAGAAATACATTGGTTGGGGATAAACCTGCAACAGAGGTAAGTGCCCTTGACTGGGAATAGAACCTCTGACTCTTCGGTCCAATGCTCTAATTATGGAACAAACCAGCTAGGGCTACAATAAGCTTAGTTTTGAAAGCTTTATAGGATTTAGTCTCCACAGTTCCAAAATTCAAAAGCATTATTTTAATACTAGAGGCCTGATGCACGAAATTCATGCAAGAGTAGGCCTTCCTTCCCCTGGCTGCTGGCACTGGCTTCCCTCTGGCACCCGGGACCCAGGCTTCCCTCGCAGCCTCGGCTTCATCCAGAAGGTTTTCTGGAAGGATGTCTGGTCTAATTAGCATATTATGCTTTTATTATTATAGATGTTCTAATATCAGTATTTATATATCAGGGAAGAGAGCATTTCTATAGGAAGAGCTGATGCATGCTCCTTTCTGAGGGGGACATAAGGTCAGCACTCTCATATTCTGTTGTTTGAGGATGAAAAATGAGCTCTGTGTTAGGGCACCCAGTTTTTAGGTGCATTTTTCTCTCTTATTTTGTTTCTGTCAGGTATTTTATGTTTTGCTTGCCCTAAATACCTACGAGCCGGTTTCTAGGTTAACGTCACTGAGCTGACTTGTAATCGGTTTTGGGGGGCACACTTTTGCCTCTTTGGTCAGTTATGGCTGCTATCATTTAGTTTAATTATCGGGTCATCTTTGAAGAAGCCGGGTAAAAATAAAATTACGCTATCCATTTGCAAACGGAGGTAGTCAGGCATAGGAATTCACCAGGGGCTGTACTGTGTTTTGGACATAAATTCTTCCGCCTTGTGATTATAATTTAATTTCTCAGTTGTGATGAACCTCTTGCTTTTAGCAGAGAACTACTAATGGAACTCAATACTTTGGGTTTTATTAGTGAGATTCCGAATGAACAAACGTAATACTAATCAATTCAGAATAAAAAATATTTTTAAATGTTCTTTCCCACATCTTGGTGAGATCCTATTAAAATATTTAATGCATGGGTTATTTTCCCTTGTGACTTCTAGGATTTTGCCTGATTTTTCATCTAATTCCCATAATATTAATCTGTAGAACAATGATTAGAGTCACTCGCTTAAAGAGTGAAAAAAAGTTATTCTGAATATTAGTAATGAGGTGTGTTAGAAGTCATCAAAATGTGAAATTAAAAATATATCAATGAATCATCTTTATATACACATATTTCTTTTAGAATTTGCTATGAGCAAAGAATTCTGTTAGATTCTAAGCCTACTTAACTTGCACAGTGCAAAAAAAAAGAGAAGACAATTTTTGCTCCATTTATTTTTAGATATAATATGAATAAAACTGTACTTTATCAACATTGTTGATCTTGATTAATTTTGTGCAGCATTTTTGTTTGGAAGAATAAGGGTTTGTATATTAAATTGAGTTATTTTCTCTAGCCCTGTAAAGTTCAAGGTGTTTCGGCTTGAGAACTATTTTAACTTTCCAAAATGTGATCATTTTTTCATCACTATGCAAGGATTTATATACCACTGGAACCGACCCATTACCGACTGGAGATTCCACGTGCCAGAACCAGTCATCACAGGTAGAGGCAATGGTGTAGAGCGGGAAGGGAACGGGAGGAATATATTGTGACTCAGCAATATGGAAAGCTGCTCCTGAAGATGAAAAATTCTAGAACCGATCAAACAAGAACATGAACAGAGTGAATAATTACATATTCATCCAAGCATGAAATATCAGCAAACGTTTCCTTTTCCCTGTCTGCAAGAATAGATGCAGGTTGAAATGTTAATTTTGAAACACTGAAGCAAAAAAAAAAATCACAGTTACAAGTAGCAGAGAGGATGAAAAGGTCTGAACAAGGTGCAGAATATTCCAGGTTCTGGAGGACAATATTAATATCCAACACTTATTGAGAGCTCAAGATATGCCAGACACTGTTCTAAATATGTGACTATTATTACTAACTCATATACTTCTCCCCCAAACCTTATGAGGTAGATACTATAATTGTCAGCCTAGGGGAGATTTTATTTTCCAATTATGTTTGCAATGACCTCTACCATCCCGCCCGCCCTTCTAC
>NW_005354291.1:4880372-4884952 GCF_000412655.1 Myotis brandtii | reverse complement strand
AGTTCTTTGCCTCATGAATGTGAGACTTCCAAGCCTTGGTCACAAAAACCTTGACGTTTCCTCTTGGGTCTCTAAGAGGCTCCCTAGGAATACTCCCCCCTCCAAACTAAGCTGCTATGCTATGAGATGTCCAAGGTACATGGAGAGGCTATAGCTCTGGTTCACCTCCCAGCTGGGTCCCCAGAGGCAGCTGGCACCAACCGCCACTCATCTGAATGAGCCACCTTGGATACCCAGGCCAGAGGACTGCAGCCCCAGGCCCTGTCATCATCTGACTTAGCTGATGATGGCAGAATCTTCTAGACTGAGCTAGTCAACCCATAAAACTCTGATAAGTTATCACATTAAGCCACAAAGCTTTGGGTCAATACACAATTACACCTACCTACATCGCATTCCCATTTTACAGACAGGGATGTGGAAAGCACCAAAAGGTTAAAAAAGTTGCCTGATGTCATACAGCTAGTAAGTGAGATTGCAGGGACTGGAACGTAGGTAATTTAATGCTCAACCTTTATCCTGCACTCCCCTAAAAACATGCTATGTTGTTACTGGCAGTGACATAACTGTGGGCTGCACGGATGAGTCTGACGACCTCCTGTGGCAATTCAGTTCTTCTGTTTCTAACTTCCCCTCTTTTTTTTTCCTATTGAAAACAACATTTTTTAAATTTCTGCTGAAACAGTGCAGTTGGACAGGGAAATTAAAATGGCACATCTGATACAGCTTTGAAAAATACAGCCCATAAATTACTATCACATTAAGATGATTACAACAGAGGAATGACAGTCAAAAATAATGAGAAAAGGACCTCTTTTTTAGAGAGCAAAGCAATTATCCGGCATGATTGTAAGCTGGCTGTGAATCTAAGATACGCTGCCTGCCTACTTCTTACACAGATCTGGTGTTGCTATGCCATTGTTATGTTACTTAATGATACCAATTATTTAAAAATTAAGCACAGGGTACCCCATGACATGGTGTTTATTACATCCAAGTGGAGATGATTTCAACTTCTCTTCAGGGCCACACAGCCTTTCATGACTCCTTCCCATGCCTTTCATATTTTCCCTGGAGCTACATTTTTTATGCTAACACTTTTAGTGGAAATTTCCGACATAAAAAATTAAAAAGGTCAATTTTATGATGAAGCACAGTAGTTTAGATATTCTAAATGGCACCCTCGACTCAAGAAGCTAATTGCTTTCTCTTAGCACAAATCTCCAAAGTGCCCGAAAAGCAGACTGGCCTCCACAAAAGCCAGATGCATCTCTCTCTTCTGTCTCAAGGTCTCCTGGCACTTCCTGAGGTGAGTGAAGCTACAAAAAAACCAGAAATCACCTGGAGCTTGTAAAAATGATAACCGAGTAAATCTACATTCACGACAGTCTTTGTCCACCTATCTCTGCGTATTTGCTTCCTGTTTCTTTACCTGTTTGGTCCCAGGTGTACTTTCAATCAAGTCAGAGATGGCGCAGCCCCACCGAACTAAGACTTCTGAGAGGAGGACACACACATATCATTTCCAGGTCATTGAGACTGACCAACCGGGGAGGCGGGTCACAAGTGCATGTTCTGCCAGTAAGTGAGACACAGGAATGTTAGGGGAGGACTAAATGAAGGCCTGGGTTATTCCCAGAGGAAGTGCTTTCAGAAACAGTCTCTTACTGATCTCTGTTAGTGTACAACAGAAATAGTACGATCTGTATGCTTTGTAGGAATAATGAAAGTTAGCTATTTGGGGTAGAAACAATATAGGTAGGAAAAGTTAGCGTAGTTGATAGAAGTAACAGATGCCTGTTAACCTGCATGTATTTTGCAGACCTGAAATCCTGCCTTGGTTTCTGCTGGAGTTCATAAAGGCACTGCATATTCAGAGTAAGTAGCACAGTGCCGTGTTCATCATCGAGGAGAGCTCTAGTGTAATAAAGATGCAAAAGTGTACTTATAGACTGCAATATAAAAATAACAAATATTTCATATGATGCAACAAAGTATGAGCTAAAAACTCAGAATCTATGCTAGGTATTAGAGGTTTAATGAGCCACTAGATTAAAAATCTATTGAGTAACCAAGGATTCAGCCAGAAATACTACCATTTAATTAATTGAAGTATACTTATCCACATGAAACATTTTTTCCTTATTCTTCATCTGATTCCCACACCTCATTCTGCCATTATTTTTACTATATATATTGCTTTTGACCAGTTACCTTTGCATCCTGAAAATCTAGTTAATTTGTTTTGGCCACTGTAAGGCCTAGGGATTCTACAGAAGCTCAGGATATGTGTTCTGACTATTAGTCTTTTAGTGATTTTACTGCACTTTAAACATTTTTTCAAGATTTAAGAATACCCTGGGAGAAAACTGATTAATATTATGATTTCTAGTTTATAATAGAGGTGACAGAGGTGATAGAAAAATAAGTCATTAAAGGTCATGCCGTGAGTCAATAGAAAAGATTCCTTTTAATTGATTGTTTTAAGCCTTCTTTGCTTACTGAGGCACTTACTTACTAAGTCCCAAGTGAGCTCATTTGGAACCCACTTCATGAAAGTGACAATGAAATCACAATGGCCTCAATAAGTCTGCTAGTGCCCGCTGTTGAACCGGCTCCTGAATTCTGTTATTTTAATCCTGACTTACACTGCCACTGCTGGTTATTTTCCTGCATAAAGCAGTTCTTTTACTTTTTTGTACATAGATACAATCAGGTGCATGAAACAACATGCATGTATATACAAACAACTTCTTTGAGTCTCGAGAAGAGACCTAAAAGTGGTATAGTTTCAGCAGTTTACTTGTTGGGGTGACACAGAGAGTTGAGTGTTTATTTCTGTTACTAGGGATTTATTTGGATTCATGTGACAGTGGCATAAGAAAGGCTTGCTATCGATTTAACCCTCTCATTATCTACCCCAGAAGACACCACGCATGAGGGCATATTTTCAATCCCACAGGTCTCGTGGAACTGGAGGTAGCTCGTGGCTAGGACACAGGACACAGGACACGGGGAAAACTCTGAAGTGAAACCACTTTGTATTTGGCCCCCGATCCTATAACCCCGTATGTTCTATGAGCCTTCTCATTATAGCAGAATTTATTTCCATTTTATTTTTCGTTTAATGTGCTTCTAACATGGAGTTGTTTTTTTTTAATGTGTCATAGTCTTCTGGAAATCTATTCTCTCTTGAGTCACAAGAAAGATTGCCCAGAATCCTCTAGGCTCTGGGTTTAGGGTGGACATGGACTGGGCCGCTGCTATCAGGAGGGGACTGCTTTGCTTCATGGATGCCCAGAGCCATGTTTCACCCTCTTAAAGTCTCAAACAGCAAGTGAATAAGTGGGACTGCACCCAAAGTATTTACAAGGTGGCGATGGAAGATTTACATTTATTTGAGACTCATTTCATTGTTCAGGTAAGACTAGACTTGCCCCAAGAAACCCATTAGGGAATTTAGGAGTCTGGGAGTCTGGGCTAGTCCACCTCTCTGATATGTGTATGCAGCTAAACCTTCTGAGAATACATTATTTTCAGAAGCAGGGACAGAGAGGGCAATGTACTAATTCCCAATAGATCACAAGGTGTTGTCCATATTGACAATCTGTTTTTCCTGGGCAGGCGATAGTAGCAGTAAATCATATTAACCTGGTCAAAGTCAAATGAACACATTCAGAGAAACAGAGAACAGTCCTCCCACACACCCCTGAAGAAAACATTGTCCAAAAATGGGTGGGGGGAGAGGAGGTTGAAGGGCTGTTATTGTAAATTATAAAAGTATTACTAGAGTAAAAAAACAACAACACACACAAAAATAAAACAAAACTTCTATTTACCTATTCATATATTTCAGGTAAGACAAAATTCAAATATTTTTACTAAATCTACCGGCACACTTAGCTGACTGTACAAATATAGTCTTCACTTCTGTCAATAAATATTCATGTTAATTTTCTGGATAAAAAATCAGTTTCATGCTAGCAGACATACTGTGGAAAGTGGCTAGATTAAACTATGGCTCTCAACTACACGTTCCCAGCACCAAAAATAACCATATGGTATTAAGTGTGCACTGGTCACTCTGGAGATTCACTTAATTATGTCAGGATGTGCTCACTGTTATGGCTTCAGCAACCATTCTTGCCTCTCTACCTGCTTTGTTCAAGAGCAGCTGCTGGCTTCAAGCTGCTGTCTGTTTCCAGCACAGAGGCTGAGTGAAGAGGTGCTTTCCAGGGAAGTCATGTTCCAAAGCAGGAACAGCAACAATGAACGGATTCAATGGGGGAACATAAAGTTCACTGGGCAAAAGTCTAGTAATCAGCAGGTGCTAATTCAGAGCTGCCAGTTCCAATTGGTAAATAACCTTCCTAAGCAATTTATGCAGAGTTGAAAGGGATGGGAGAGGTATTTAATGGACACACTAGAATACTGCCCTGCGGAGTGCCTGGTAGCGATGGTTTCATTAAAAAGATCGCACGGGGAAGCCTTGACTCCCATTCCTACTCACCATATGTGCCAGGACAGCAGAATCGTGGATGCCGGGGTGCAAAACATTCCATTATTTTTTGCTAAAGATA
>NW_005354291.1:4877624-4880326 GCF_000412655.1 Myotis brandtii | reverse complement strand
AACCACATACTCTATATTAAGTGTAAATATATGTAAACAGAAGTGCTTTTAGGCACATGCCTAAAACACTTAATGGAATGGTGTGTGTGAGATCCAGATTTACGATAATTGCTTCAGGTTATTGATTTTATGGTGATGGTGTCTGCTTTCCCTTTAAAAAAATGTTTTAGAATTGTTTTATAAAAATGTACCTTCATTTTTCTTGGTTTACAGGTAAGTATGTAGGACTTAAACAGATGCAGGGTCCTTTTCCCACCGGCCTGCAGACAGGAAGTGTATAATGAAAGGGGGCTATAAGGAAGGGTGGGCTCATGGGTCCACATCAGCTCTGAACCTCCTTTTCTTCTCCAGCCACACAAACGCCTGCCCTTTCCCTCCCCGCCCTCACCTGCTGCTCCTGGATAACTCCTCATCCTTCAGGACTGAGCAGGGTACCTCATCTCCACCCCTGCCTTCCTAATCTCCCCAGGTGGGTTAAGTGTTCCTTATCTGAGTTCTCCTATTATATGTGCTTTTTTCTATAATACTACTCACCACATCACCTTGCAATATGCATTTGTCTTCAACCTGGAATATACTCCCGGGAGCAGAAAATCTGTATGTGAAGTGATGCTGCTCTGACTTAGAAGACTTCCAAACAAACACTTTTCTAAGAATGTGACTTGAGAGATGTGACATGTACATTAGTGTAAAGTACAGGCGGCCATGGGTCCCTAACACCTGCACTGTGACTTGGGCTGCCCATTGTAATGAGTTCAAATGCTATTGAGTGCTCCCAACAAATAGGTTGGGTATTAAAAAACCATAAAGCAACATGGTTCCCATATCAAAACCATAGTTTATCTTGTGTGAATACTGGAGACTGCACCACACAACTGACTTTTTTATAGTAAATGATTATAGCATATGGGATCCCAAGAATATCCATACTTATAATAAAACATTATTAGTTTCTATGAGAAAAATAACCACCTTAGTTCTTAAAAATTATTTCAATGCTTATCCCACTTAGCTTTATGTTTATTTTTATGCTATGATATGGGGGAGGCACAAATAGCACCATATGAGACTAGGAATATTTTAACTCAGTGATTATTGTCATCTACAAACCTTGAAGTCATTTATATAAAGCTCTGAGAAAAATAACAAAGATATTTTTGTTTATTCCTTCCACCCTACTTTCATGCCTCATGAAAATATTAAAAGAAAAACTAGCAAGGAACAAACTTCTCTGCTCATCGGTGAATTATAACTTACTCGTCACAATATGAGTTAAGGCAGTATTTCAGAGTAAGGCAAAAATCTATTAGTAAATGTAGTAGTACATTTTATAATAGAGGTGGCTTCAGGTCCCTTTAAGGAATGACAGGAAAATGCTCAGTTTTATCCAAATATCACATACCAGATTTTTATCCTGTACCATTAAGTCTCAAGATATAACTAACTGCATTTTGGCCACCTGATGACTTCGAGGCATAGTATGCCAGACATAGGGAACGCAGTGATCTGAGTCCTTTAAGACCTATATTTAAAAGAGAAACTATAAAGCACTTGAATTTGTTACCATGTGCTTTTCCCCATCGTGTGTTTCCTAACTGTGCTTGTTCTGAGTTATCTGAGGAGGTGGCCTGAGGAAGGTCTCATCTGTTATCAATGGGGCAAATGTCTTGGAGCCGAAAAACCAAGTAGGTCAAACTTTTCTTTGGATAACGCTGGGTATATGGCTTTTCTCATCCTTGTTTGGTCCGGTGAACTTCCTGAGGGGTAAACATGGAAAGTAAGCTTGGATAATGCAGAAGAGAGAAAGGCAAAGCTATGAATTGACATAGGAACCAGTGGCTACACAACCTGAAGAGAAGGGACAAAGGTGGAAACACCATAAGAGGCCATGCACTCTAGTTTGCCTGAATGCTCATCTGAAGGGCCAGAAAACCCAATTATGAAGAATTTTAATTTTATACAGGAGTGACAGGGAGCAAATCCAGAGTTTAGGGAACTGGCAGGCAGTAATGCTGGTTTTGGCAGGAGCGTTGTGTGTTGATTGGAAAGGAGATGGATGGGAGCAGTGAGGTTAAATGGAAATGAAGCGGAAGTGTCCAGGAGTGTAGTGATGAGAGCAGAGATCACCATCTGGTCAATGGGGATGGAGAGGTGATGCCTAGAGACCTTTGGGTAGAAGTGATCCAGGCTTTTGAACAATCTAAATATAGCACAAGACAACATGGATATAAAGACAAGCTTAATTCCATGCTTGGGATAAAAGTAAAGTTTTCCATAGTGAAATTTAGAAAGGGGGGAATTTAAAGAGAAATACAAAAAAGTCACAGCTTAACCAGCTGCTTTTCTTGCATCCCCTCCCTCCCTCCCTCCCTCCTTCCTTCCTTCCTTCCTTCCTTCCTTCCTTCCTTCCTTCCTTCCTTCTGTAATAGACTAAGGAACTTATATTTTTCAACCTCTTGGCTTAAAGAAACCCATTGAAATGATTAGATATGTCAGACTTTCATTCCAGATTCTCTTCAATGGTTTCTTTATTTGTTTTATGAAATTTCTCTTTATTTATCCTCCTCTCAAGTATTTTAAAGTGATATTTTATGGGACCTATTATAAAAAATGTACTTTGGGCCCTGACCAGTTTGGCTCAGTGGATAGAGCGTTGGCCTGCAGACTGAAGGGTCCCAGGTTTGATTCTGGTCAAGGGCATG
>NW_005354291.1:4865997-4877367 GCF_000412655.1 Myotis brandtii | reverse complement strand
GCTGATCGATGTTTCTCTCTCATCGATGTTTCTAACTCTCTATCCCTCTCCCTTCCTCTCTGTAAAAAAATCAATAAAATATATATAAAAAAATGTACTTTGGCTAATGAAGGCAGCGGTTGTCAAATTTCATTGTGCATCAGAATCACGTGCATCAGATTCCTGGGTCCCATCACAAAGTCTCTGGTTCAGAGGTCTGGGCGGGGCCTGAGAACTTGCATCTGTGATAAGTTCCCAGACGGTGCTGATGGTCCAGGTGCAGGGACCAGACTTTGAGAAGCCCAGTGCTAAGGGATCTCCACTACACGGAGTTAGGCTGCTGACTGCTACTTTATAGTTTAAAAAATGTAAAATCTTTTCAACAGATTCATGCAAACAAAATTTCAAGCAGAGACATAGTTCTTTTCTTATTGCCTGTGATGCTATCCGATTGCAGGTGTAACCAATTTTATGGAATTGGTCCATTCCTGAAACTTGAATCACTTTCCATCACTCAGGAAACAAACATTTAATTTAATACTCGAGAGAGGAAAATATTTTTATGGTATAAATGCTCACTCCTAATTTGTTAGGCTTTTATGTTTTTATTGTTTTGAAACTTACCCGTTTCTACCATGAACTCACCTGTAAAGAACCCATTCTCCTTTAAAATGCAGTGATTTTTACTGGGTTCCAGGGAGCCGAGACTGTCCCCAGCACCCTCAGAGTCCCACCCACACCAGCCAGGACCATCTGGGCTTCGCCATTGACTGCCAAGCCCTGGATCGGCTCCCTCGGCCGAGTGCTTTTCCCCACTTGCCGTGAATAAGAACAGCTGCCCCTTTCGTCTCTGCCTTTGAAGCTAGTGTGTAAGCTTGAGTGACCGAATCGAGTCTGGTGTTGCCTTTTCATGTGCTCAAAGCAGGAGGGGGACCCATTTGGTGTGTGCTCACTGCGCAGCCCCCACTGACTGCTCCCTATGGGGTCCCTGTCTCTGAACCCTTCACGTGGAATCTGCTTGGGTGATGCATGGCCCAACTCCCTTCTTCCAGTAAAGTCGATGCAAGAACAGTAGCTTCTCTGAGTGGAGGAGATAATGACATGTGGGCAGCACAGAAATGACAAAGCGATTCAAGTCTTGATAAAGAGATAATTTCGTTAAACACAGCCTATAGGGAGCACAGGGAGATGTAAAGAGGTCTCATTAAAAAGTCCCCTTTGGGCCCACATGGAAATATCTAGGCGTTTCAAGTCGCCCTCAGGAACAGGCGTTCCCCTTCTCTGTGTCTGCTTTGAAAGGGATGGGAGACTGCGAACCCTTTCTTCTGCTAATAGGATGTGACTGCCGTAGTGAATTAACACTTTCTACTTGTGGCTCATTCTCTTTCAATGAATGACACCGGTGCTATTACACCCGTCAAGTATTTACTTATGTTTGTTCCCAAATGTGTTTGAAGAAGAGGGTGGGAGGGAAATCAGGCCTGATCTTGATCGGAGAACAGTGTGTATTCTCTTTACTTAGAGGGTTGGAAATTTATCATGACATATGCTGGCTGCACAGTCAAAACTTATCAACACCCACAACTTTGGAAGCTCGACAGGATAGCTCTGTGGGAGCCGCTTCCTCGGCAGATGCTGGTTGGATACGTCAAGTGCAGGACCCGAGTGAAGCCCAGGGAATCCTTTTAGTTGGGCCTTCCACGTGTGCAGTGATTGGGAAATTTGCATTAATCTCGCCTCATAAAAATTTTAAGAAAAGCATTGTTCTATTCAGTTCATGGTCCTGATGGTCACAATTTTAAGTTAGAATATATATTACAGAACATTATTTACACTGGCCTTAAACTGTACCATATCAAGAAGCAAAATGTTATCCAAGTCAGCAAATCTAGTTTGTATTTTATCACAGGTATTGAGAGTATTTTTCTCTCTGGACTGCAGGGACTTTAAACATGATTCTGCATTCACAATTCTTCTTGAGACTTAGTACTGAGTCAACCTAATTATATCCTATGGTTATGAGTTCTTAAAATGATATTGGCCTCTGTTATAAGAACTTCATACCACATAATCAAAAAGTTGAAATTTCAGCTAATAAAAGATGTTTAATGTTTATGCTCCTAGTCAAACATTGGGACCTTTTTGTGGATCTACATCATAAACAAATTAAAACTGTGACCACTTTCAAGTGCATGGTGTCAGCACATCTTTCAAATAGTTTTCTTGAAGATTTCTGACTTGTGACTATAATGTTTTCCATCCTGCACAGGATCCTAGTCATTAAGTATCTGGCTCCTTAATGATACTAATCATCATAGCTCTCTGGCTCTTTAATGATTAGCTATTTCATAATAATTTGTTCTCTGAATCTGTGCACCATTCCATGTAGGCGTGTCACTGACTATATGTATTTATCGACACTGATTATGTATACGTATTTGGAACTTGAAGTAAATCTTAGCTTCCTTGAGGGAAATGCATATTACATTCTTTCCCAGTATTTGCTCTCCTCTTTACATTTCTCTGACATTTCTCCTGCCTTTCCTATGTCATTATCCACCTGTCTCTGTTCCTTTTTTTCACTAGTTTCTCTTTCCTGTAAGTTTGTCTGCTTCACTGGTGCTCACAATTCAAAGTCTGAATTTCAATGATCTCTGTAGCTTTCATTTCTATTTCTGGTTTCTCACCTGCTTATAGGTGAAGGTGCTTAGAAGGATAGAATTACAAGACACACAGAAGATTTTTCTCATATGTAAAAGAAACTAGAAAGATCCTAAATTATATCCAATTATAGATTTTCCAGGCATTCATTTTCTCTGTCCCCATATATCCCAATCTCCACTCTTTATTCCTACCAATTGCAACAGAGAACATACATGATGCATTTTCTTTGGCCAGATACAAAGTAATCAGAATGGAACAAGGACAACAAACTTACTCTCTTTGAAAACTGTATCATTCTATAGCAAGCATAAGCCAAAGGCCACAAAGATATTTACCTGAAAAAATACCAATACAATATTCCAAATGAGGTGTTATTTATTTTTTAAATAAAATCCCCCCCAAAGGAGTTAGAAGACAGTTAAGTGGCGTGACCTATATCAAACAAGATGATATTCTTAGTGTTTAGGTAGAAAGGATGAAAGGGGACCTTAATTAAAACTAATTTCTACTTCTTTATAGTTGGCCTTGAAAATAAATAAAGCTCTAGGTCATATTTCTTACAGTGTTAACAAAATGATACATAACTAGAATCAATACAAAGATTTGGAAAGAATGAAGGGCTGTGGACTAGGACCGGATTCTAGAATGGAATACTAAGAAGTCATAGAAGACAAAGAGTTCTTCAAAACATGGGAGAAAACATAAAGAATTAAAAATAAGAAAAGTAATAGTAAATTAAGAGAGTGATAAAATTAAAGTAGACATAAAATCCTAGCAAGCCAATCACAAAATAAAGAAAATTAGGGTGTTTTGAGGAACTTAGAGCACTATAAGTGTCTTGCATTATTCAGGACAATGTTAAACATACTTATTACATATATCTTTGGTAAGGATATAGGGCAGAATGCAGTGCTAACCACTAATAAAAGCAAAATAGAAAATATGACTTCCTAAGATTACAGAATAAAAATGAATTTAAAATTCAAGAAATCCAAAATAAGAAAGTTAAAAAAAAAACAGCAACAACAAAAAACACCTCAAAACAGATTACAAACTTAAACATATGATCGGAAACTATAAAACTCCTAAAAGAAAGCATAAGGGGAATACTTTATAACATTGATCTTGGAATGATTTCTTGGAAATGACACCAAAACACAGGCCACAAAAGCAAGTATAGACAAGCAGGGCTATACCCAATGAAAAAGCTTCTGCACAGCAAAGGAAATAATTAACGGAGTAAAAAAGCAATTTACATAATGAGAGAAAACATTTGCAAACCATATATCTAATAAGGAGTTATTTTCTAAAATACATGAGGAGTACCTACAACTTAATAGCAAAAAAAATGAGTAAAATATTGGAATAGACATTTCTTCAAAGAAGACATACAAATGACTAAGAGGAATATGAAAAAAAAGCTCAGTGTCACTAATCATTAAGGAACTAGAAATTTAAACCAGAGTAAGATATCACCTTCTAACTGTCAATGTGGCTATTATACAAATATAAATAAATCTTAAAAATAGAGTGTTGGTAAGGAGGTGGATAAATTGGAACCCTTGTGTTCTGTCACTGAAAATGTAAAATGGTACAGCCATAATGGAAAATAGTATGGAAGCTTCTTGAAAAATTAAAAATAGAACTACATAATCCAGAAATTCCACTGTTGCCTATTTACGCCAAAGAATTTAAAACAGGATTTCTAAAATATATTTGTCATTCTATGTTCACAACAGTCAAGAAGTGTAAAACAACACAAATGCCCACTGACAGATGCATGGATTAAGAAAATGCAGTATATATCTATAGTGGAATATTACTCAGCCTTCAAAGAAGATAATCCTTTCATATGTGACAACATAAATGAGCCGTTAGGACACTATGCTAAATGATATGGATAACGGTCACAGAAAGACAAATGCTGGTTGACTTCCCTTGTTTGAGGCACCTAGAACAGTCACATTCACGGAAGGAGAAAGAAGAAGGGTGTTGCCGCGGGCTTCGGGGAGGGAGAAATTGGAAGTCACTATTCTGCAGGTACTGACTTTCCATCCAGCAAGATGAAAGAGTTCCAAGATCTGCTGTACAACCATGTACATATAGCTAAAACATTGTGTTGTACAATTAAAAGGTTATGAAGAGGGTAGATTTCATGTTATGTGTTTTTACCACACACACACAAATGAGTGGATAGTATTGTTATGCCTATTGAAGGTGAGGAACCTGAGGCTTAGAGAAGATGCTGAACTTTTGTCTCTGTAGCCTTCACACACTGTTTCAATCATCTGAAAGGGTGAATCCTCTCCTTTGCCACCCACTTTCCTTTAGCCTTATTCACTGTCCAGTTATACCTACTTCACTCAGTCCTCTCGCTTATTCCACACTCACTAATGGACAGACTCACTCTTTTCTTTTAATATTTCCCAGAGAGTCCTGAAGAACATTTGGTAGACTATAATTAACCACTAAGGATCCAGCTAACAGACTCATTCTTTTGGAACATGATGCTCTGACTAAAGGTCCCCTTTTGTGTTTTAGTGACCTGCAGTTAAACAGCACTGTCCCATAGTCATAAAGTAGAAACTCAGTTGATTGACAAGAAATCAGAAACAGACATAACTTAGCAAAACCAAGTCTGGAAGCTTTTTTCCAGAAAATTTCTTTTAAAGTGTGATAAAAGGCGAAAGAGATGAAAGCAATTCTCACATTCAATACTCCTGGAGACTATTTTGGCAGGAATTTATTGTGTGCCCAATATTCAAGAAACCATCATCTTAATGATGAAAGTAAAAATAATGGAGGAAACTTGGTTTCCTGGCTCAAAAGATTTGATTTCCTTTATTAGCTGGAGCCATGCATCATTGCAGATTTGTAATTTCTTCATCGCACCTCTCTGAGTCTGAGAGCAATGAGGCACAAGAAAATGGTCAAAGAACTTTCCTCCTTCAGATTAAAAATCTAGGCAGTGATATGGGCATTAAGAAAGATTTCTAGTACATCTCTTAAATATTTAAACCATTCTTCTCTCTTTTAAAAAAGTGTTCATTGTCAAGGAAAAGCAAAATATTGTATGGTTCTTGGTGGCCAATCGAATATTAAAGGTAACTGTCCCTCTCTGTACTTAAAATGACCTCAATTTGTAACTACTTGAATGGCCTCGAGTCATCTATAATTTAATTATGCTTATCCCAGCTCACCTGGAAGAACTCAAAATGAAATGGTGGCATTGGTTTGTGAGGTCAGAATCAATAGCCATTAAGAGAATGAGATTTTTAAATCTAGGGGGAAAAACCAAGTACTTAAAATATCCCTCGGATCAGCCTCACAATTCTAGGTACTAGACAATACAGATATGGTGGATTTTATCCTGATGCATTACACTTATTTAGTGTCTGGAAAGGTAGGAGTTAATGCAAGAACTGATTTGTCAATCAGAGTAAGAGCTAAAAGTTCAGCTTTCAGAGTATTTTGGACTTGTGTGGCACATTTAGAGAGGCAGACAGACCCTGAAGCAGACCGGAATAGATGAAAGCTATAAGATAGGAGAAAATGCTATGTAAGCCAAGTATATGAGTTTCTCTAATCATGTCATTGGCATCATGTAAATGCCAGACACCATTTTATATGCAGCTTAGATCTAGCAGATGTTGGCATTTAAGTATAGGTTGCTATGAGAGAAAATTGCCCTTGAATGGAAAAGGAAGTTTATTGGTAGAGAAAAATGATTTTCTCAGTTAACAGTTATAACCCCAATAATAGAATTGTTTTCAATCAGAGGTTGTGGGGTGGGAAAGGAGGAGAGATCTAATGATACCTCAATTCCAGTCTGAAAGGAAATCAGCTTCCGTTTAAATTGCGGATGTGTGGGTTGTATACATAGAACCTTCTCCTCCCTCTCGTCTCAAACCTCAAGGCTTCATGTTAAATGGAACAAATCACATCCTTCGTGGTTCTGCTCTGTTTGGTACAGCTGCTTGCTGCAGGTGGTGCCCTAAAAATATAGTGTTTGTTTATTTTGCAATATAGCAGTCTGCAGAGTGGTACCTAACAGTGCAACAGCTCCCTTCTTTCTCTGTCAGTGAACTAAATGATGGAAGACTAAGACCTCCGCCAAACCCAGCAGGGAATGGCCCAAATGAGAGGCACAGGTAGTGCTTGAGGCTCAGCTCCCGACAAGTTCCATTTCCTTCGGATTCATGAGGCAAAGCTGACAAGCAGACTATCTGTCATCAGAGCCTCTGACTGGGTTTCAGCAAAGGCAAAGCCAAGCAACAAACTGCCTTTGTTGGGGGAATCATTATGTTTCTCTGGAGATACACATCTGTAAACACATGGGGTTAAAAGCAAAAAAGAACCCAAAATGGATCACGAAGAGAAAATAAAAGTGAAGATTAATCTCAGGTAAATGTTGATGCAGATCTATTTAAATAGAGCTTTCAATGATTTTTTTTTAAAAATTTCTAACTTAAATGATGTAATAATTTTCCAGCCAAACCCATAGGGCCCTCATTTGAAAGAGCTGTGGAATACAGCACAATAACTATGTGTGAAATTGTCTACACTATAGTTAAGATAATTATATACAAAATTATATTTTCATTATTATTATTCTAGACTTTTTCTCATTGAATGACGCTTTAAGAAAAACACTCCCCCAAATTGCAAGGTTTATATGAACTAATTGGTGCTGAGGGGGATCACTGATGATAATGAATCATGCCAATCAACCTTTGGTAAGGCATAACTTACTGTAAAAACCTTATTTAACTTCACTGAAATTGTGATAGATTATAACCTAATACATAAGTAAAATTTAACAGTTGGAAGAATTTTCTAGAGAAACCTTGACAAATATTGGCTTCTAGCCACCAAATAACTAACACTTCTCTAAGACTTAGTGTCTTAGAAATGCATTTGGATTATTTGTACGGGAGGAGAGATGGCACCAGAATAGTGAAGATGATTCATGATTTCAACCTTCAAAAATGGGAATGATGTTCTTCTTCAGAACAGCGGTGGAGAAAAGGACAGGCAGGCACAGGCCTGAGGAGGGGAGTAGTAAGCTCACCATCTGGTATGACAGGTGGACAGACACAGATAAATGGAATAAGGCAAAGTGAATTTAAAAGTTTAAAAAATAAATTTAAGGCTGATTCAAATGTGGGAAATAAAGAGTGGGAGAATGACCAGATTCTGAAGGAAACTGTTGAGTATTTTAAAGAAAGAGGAGGATTTAAATAGACTGAAGGCAGAGAGAGAGGAAGGAAGAGAGAGATAGGCAAGCTGACTTGCTCTTGAGAATGGTGACCTGCATTTACTGGCTGCAGTGGTGACCATATTGCACATGGTCAGAGCTGCAGATCCACCCTCACGAGTAGAGCTCCCTGCCCTTACTATCCATTACCTAGAATGTTTTTTTTCCCAAATAGTTACATGGCCCAGCTCTCATTATACTCAGAACTTGGCTCAAAAATTACGTATCAGAGTTGCCTTCCTTGACCACCCTCTGGTAGCTCTTTTATCTTGTCTTCCTTTATTCTGCAGTAGAGGAGTTCTGTGGGGCACAGTAGATAGATATAGGTATAGATGAGAGATATAGATGATATAGATATAGATATATCTTCTCATAAAAATTTACATTCTATGAGAGCAGGAAGAGGCTTTCAGCAAATACTTGTTTAGTGACTGGATGAATGCAAGCAGTTAAACAATAGGGAGAAATAAAATTGCTTTAAATTTTAATCTTTAGATTGAATCGATACAACCTTAAACTACTATTTAAAAACTGCAAACTTCCACCACTGGTAAGTGATGGTGTCTAACAGATTTAACTGAGTCACTGATTGTATTTTTAACTGAATGATTAGTTTGGCTTTGTTTCATTCCAATTTGGCCTCGCTCCCAGGAGCAGTAGGGCCGAGGAGAGCTCCTTGGCCTGCAATACAGAGCCCAATAGGTGATGAATTAAATAAGAAAAGGAAATTAACCTTCTTTTTGGGCTTGAATCTATGTGTTAATTCTATATAAGTGAAACATGTGTGCAAGGTTAATAACTGAAGGAAGGGTATGTTCTGCATACAGCTCAGTTTCATCTACAAGGAAGGAGATAGAATTTCAAGAACATGTAGAATGACTAGTCAACTGGGTTTGCTCAGGACTGTTAGTCACCCTAAATCCAGTTGCTAATGAAGCTGCTGAATGCACAAGAAGACAGCAATTCTGACCCATTACTTCCCATGCTATCCTGGCAGTAAGTTATGGGAAGCCTATCAGGTAGTCGTAATATTTTGTCAGAAGATAAATCCATTCCACTTTTGTGATATGGTTTCTCTAACTTAGTTCCTGATGAAGTACCACAGGGACCCTGAAGCTTTTAAGACATAAGTTTGTATCAAAGAAAGTGTGGGCACCACATGACTATCTCATTCCAATTCAGATCTCAGACTTGTAATTAAGTGGCCAAACATTTTCTCATTTGGTTTTGACCACTGCTTTATCATCTTTTCAGAATTCATCGTCCTTTTTTAAAAAAAATACATTTTTATTGATTTCAGAGAGGAAGGGAGAGGGGGAGAGAGAGAGATAGAAACATCAATGATGAGAAAGAATCATTGATTGGCTGCCTCCTGCACACCCGCTACTGGGGATTGAGTTCGCAACCTGGGCATGTGCCCTTGACCAGAAACGAACCCGGGACCCTATAGTCCACAGGCCAATGCTCTATCCACTGAATCGAACTGGCTAGGGCAGAATTCATCCTCCTTTAATAACATTTCTCTAATGTGTTAATTTGTAAGCAATACAGACTTTCCTAGATTTGTGAAATAAGCACACTGCTGAAATAAATCCATGAACAACTATTGAATCACTGATTTGGAACTTTCCCATATCTCACAGTATAATTTCTCTTAAAATTGATTTTCATTGTAACCTACATAGTATATTAGGACTAAATCAACCTAAATGTGGCATGTGACTAACAGGATGGCTAGGATGACATGAAATTACAGCAAATATTATTTGTAAAATATAGAAATTTAAAAGAGAAAATTTACCCACAACTTTATGATGAAGAAATCAATAAAGTATGGAAAAGGAATAAGAAAAGGAAAGATGAAAGACTGAAAGACATTGGATAGTGAGAGGTAAAAGTAATGCTTTGCATTTATAAAGTTGCTGATAAGAAGCAGATCAAATTTAAGAGGTGGAGAGACTGAAAATCAATAAGGAAAGTAGAGCAATGCAGACATTTCAGAATTAAAAAAAAGGGCATAAAGAAACTCAAAATATCCTTGGACCTATTTCAGTCCTTGACTTTGGAGTCATATTTGCAATTAGTATTAACCAAAATAATCATGTGACAAAGAGCTGACTCATTTAAGTATAATAAAATATAATATTGTATTCAGAGAAGTTCAGAGAAGGTTATAAGTGATAAACATATGAGGGTAAAATGATGTAGCCTTGACTCTCAGGGTTACTGCTTGAGAGGAATTTAAGAATGTGTGGGAATCAGGACAAAGATCAGAAGAATGAATGGCAGAGTCTGGACAAACACAGCCATGATGCCACACAGACAGGAATAGGCAAGAGAATAATGAGGACTAGGAATCATATACCGAGTTGTGTAGAAGAATGTGTGGGTTGAGAATAGTCGAGTTGAACATTCTATTCATAGGATTGGTACAAGCAAAAGGTACAGAAGGAATATTACAGATGGCTCTTCTTCTACTGTGTAAACACTATTTAGCTTAAGTATGTTTGCGCATACTGTTAGTCTTTTTCACTGAAGTATAACAAGCTAAACAATATATTATCCCTATATTATAGCTGTCATTATAAATCATCTTTACATCCTTCCTTTGAGAATGCCTTGTTATCATTTGAAAATGCTAACCCATTCTACCATTATTATAACTATCACTGTGTTTAGAAGTTCCTATAAAGAGAAAGTTGCCAACAAAGATTTATTTCTTAGGAAATGTTTTTATCATGGGTCTTCCGTTTCCTGGGAGCTGCAGAGGTGAAGGTGAGTGGGAAGTCCTGGCATTTTCAGAGCCAGAGGCCTACCTGAGCCACCAGTAGAAGGTGTCACGACTTAATAAGCAAGCTCTGCCCTAACCGGTTTGGCTCAGTGGATAGAACGTCGGCCTGCGGACTCAAGGGTCCCAGGTTCGATTCCGGTCAAGGGCATATACCTTGGTTGTGGGCACATCCCCAGTGGGGAGTGTGCAGGAGGCGGCTGATCGATGTTTCTCTCTCATTGATGTTTCTAACTCTCTATTCCTCTCCCTTCCTCTGTGTAAAAAATCAATAAAATATATTTAAAAAAAAATAAGCAAGCTCTGTGCCACCTGGAGTCGTGGTGCATCCACAGGGACAAATAGCAGTACTTAGCTTGCTTGATGAGAGCTTGGTTTGAAGACCATAGGAATGAAAAGGATATGATGAAGGCCACCCAGCTGCCAAGGGAGGCGGAGGATGAATTCTGGCCCCATCAACCATCCTTAGCCATTCATCTTCCCTGACTCTCCTGGGGGCGCCTCCTAAGAGAGATGTGAGTGCTACAAGGTCCCTGAGTGGTGCTTAGATGACTGGCATCCTTCTGAGAGGGCAATGATCCTGATTAGTTTGCCAAGAGACAGCACTGGAAGGAACTGCAGAGGGAGAGGTAGAGCTGGGAGCAAGAGGTTAAGCAGCAGCTCCAGAAGGAAACCCCCCTCC
>NW_005354291.1:4865515-4865901 GCF_000412655.1 Myotis brandtii | reverse complement strand
CTCCCCCTCCCCCTCCCACCCCTGGAAACCATGGTTGGTGGTCCCTACACTGAAGCTTTGCCCCCTCCCCCGCTCCAGGCCGGCAGAGAGGAAGGTGATTTGCCCCCACTGTGGTGGCATATTGTGACCAGACCCCAGGAGCACCCCACTCACACACACACACACACACACACACACACACACACACACAGAGAGAGAGAGAGAGAGAGGAGACACCTCACCAGTTCAGCTTACAAGTGATATAAGTTACAGAAAATATACACACTTGCCCTAATAAAAATAACAAGATATGTCTGATGTGTTCTGTCTGAGGAGCAACATGATGCCAGGTGACTGTGCCACTGTCTTACCATGTTTCTTATCAGTTGTGCATATGAAGAAAAGTG
>NW_005354291.1:4830750-4864407 GCF_000412655.1 Myotis brandtii | reverse complement strand
CCCTTCAGGGTGGGGGTCCCCACTGGGGTGCCTGGCCAGGCTGGCTGAGGGGCTGAGGGCCATTTTCTGGCTGGCAGGTGACTGAAGCTCCCAACCGCTCCTTTTTTTCTTTTTTTTTTTTTCTATTCTGGGCCAGCTTTAGCTCTGAGGCCTCCTGCTGAAAGCAGGTTTCTGGCCTTTACCTTCTGCATTTGATACAATGTTGCGGTCCGGCTGGCTGAAGCCTGGCTGACTAACGCAGGTTTCTGGGGTTTTGTTTAGTTTCTATATTTGCAACATAGTTGCTTAGAGTTGCATAGAAGAGGCCGGCAAGTTAGGCGGGGGACGTTGGAGTTCGCCAGTCACTGGAGCTAGCAAGCCTCCCTGTTCGATTCAGTGCACTGCCGGCCGTTAGAGTTGCAGCTTAGAGGCCGGCAAGTTAGGCGGGGGACGTTGGAGTTCGCCAGTCACTGGAGCTAGCAAGCCTCCCTGTTCGATTCAGTGCATGGCTGCCGGCCGCCATCTTGGCTGACAGTTAATTTGCATAAGGATATGCTGATTAGCCAATGGGAAGGGTAGTGGTCGTACACTAATTACCATGTTTCTCTTTTATTAGTGTAGATGTAATTATATATATAAAATTGATTGTGACTGAAAAGATATCCCAAAATACAAGATATATTATGATTTAAAAGAGGAAGTTGGTAACCTTCTGTTCAATAATTTCTTTCTTTCTGAAATAACTTATTTAATACACTTTACTATTTTATTCTGAAACAAATTCATAATTATCGAATTAAATATAAGAAATGGAATTGTGCATGGTTCACTGAACAATAGTCTATGCAGAGAACTTCAACTTAAATCTCACATTAATAAAGAAAAACCTAATTATTGGTGATCTGTTGTAGCCTATAATCCTCACCACCACCTTAAATGTGTTAGTATTTTTATCCCATGATGTTTCCAGGCATTCTCATGGATCAAGTGATATTATGCTTTGGGAGTAAGCAAGCGCATTAAATAGTACATACACATAAGCAGATACTGCCCACTGACGCCTAATAGTTGATGTGGGATATACGTTCCCTGTGTAGGCTAGTGTGTTGGTAGACTAAATAGTATCACATTGACTCTAGCGATCACAGTTTTAACTGGGGAGTAAGTAAACTTAGCAGGATTTAGTTCATTTTTGCACATCACTGTGAATTAGCCTGAGGAAAAAAATATTCTCAATGAGCAGTAGAAGAAATTGAATTAAGAAGAAAATAAATAATACCACCTTTATTGTTTTCAAGATAATTTCTTAAACATTATCTCATTTAGTTCATAATTACAAAATAGTTTATTATACAGCTGAGTGTAAGATTTACAGATTGTTACTCCCTGACTATGAATATTTTACCTTACATTTCTGAAGTTGCATGTAGGGAATACACATAGACCATTAAGAAAAAAAAATTCTTCAACTTAATATATCTTTAGAGACTGTTCAAGTTCTTGTATTCTGCTTACTTGCTCACAAACTCACAGGAATACTCACCAATTTATAAGGCACATTTCAGGAATAAAGCAAAATAAAATAAAGGACATGATAACTGATTGTTCAGGGTTTACTGTTACCAAAGCTTGATTGACATCTGTGGATAAGACCTAGTGTTCCAATGACTTTGTCATTATCTAGAGGAATTGAGAATGGTTATAAAGTTAAGCATGTGCCCATTTTAGAAGTACCAATGAATCTTGATTATTTCTTACTAATTAGGGATACATCCAATTGGGGTTCTAAAATTAGTTTGTGGAACACAGTTTATATGCTTTATGGTAATCAATTGTGCCAAAAAATATCCTTTCCTGTTTCTATTTACCATCTTCATTGTGTTATTTCAGTAACTTCGTCATTGGAAAAACCTCCTGTTCACAATTGTGATTCGGTTCTTCCCATTTTTTTGTGAATATTTATATGAACTATTCTGATGTTACAGAAAGACAAGTTACATTTATTTCATGTATTGGGTGATGACCTTTTGACAAGTATGTCGGTGTACCCCAGCACCCAGGAAAACTAGAGTAGGTGCAGTGTGTGCAATATTTGAAGCTAAGCAGCAAAGCTATTGAACTATCACAAAAGCTAGGGAAGAAGCCGAGTGCTGTCCTTCTGGCCCTTTCCTTCACAAGCAGAAAAGTAGTTTTGTCCTAGGAAGAAAATTGTTGTACAGTCTGGCCACGGAACTAGGCATGAGAAGACTCAAGTTTTTCAGTTCCGGCTCTAAACCACCACACTCTTTAGTGTGGAAATACAGTAGACACAGGAGAGAAACACAGATTCAGTGTTTGGTGGCAGGCTAGTAATGCGATTGGCTGGACCCTGCAGAACTGTAAGTGAAATGACTCTCAGGCCCAGAAAGGAGCTGATGGAGCAACCAGAGCTGTGGTATCATTTTTAGTATGATAGCATCGTCTTCCTGATCAGACACTATGTGTTTCTGAGCAATTCAGGGCAACAGAGAGATTCGTAGTTTAAAAAAAGGGAAGACACTAATATTTCTGGTGAAAATTTTGAAAATTGCACCCACCTCACATCTAAGGAGACAAAATTTCCAGAAGTAGGTCATGTTTATGGTAATCCTTTAAAAAAGCAATTAATTTCTATTCTTAGCCAGCATTAAGGACTAGAGTAGTGGTCTTTAAGCATCTCTAGTCCCATATGTTCTGAAAGAATTTTTAAAAATTCACTTGCAAACTGTGTACATTTGAAATTGATGTTTGAAATTTTTTCATCCTTAGTTTAAGTGTCTGCAAAGTGGCAATTTATTTTGGCATATTATAAATATTAATACTTTTCAAGAGATATTAGTTAATCTTTTAAATATATCTAATGAAATTTGAATGCCACTGTGATTTAAAATTCACCTTATTTCATTTAAAGACACATGTATATATTCTTTTAGAATAATCATAAATTTTATAGAGTTCCTTTTCTTTTTGAACTTGTATTTCCATTCCACTACTTCCACAGTTTTTCCTAATGTAATGTTTATTTGTTTGAAAGTTTTATACCGATCATTCTTTGCAACAAATATATATATATATATATATTAGAGGCCCGGTGCACGAAATTTGTGCATGGGGGGGGGGGGTCCCCTCACCCCACCCTGTACCCTCTCCAATCTGGGTTCCCTGGCTCCTAACTGCTCACCTGCCTCCTGCCTGGTCACCCTTAACTGCCCCCCTCCCCCCGCTGGCCTGGTCGCCCCCAACTGCTCTCCTCTGTTAGCCTGGTCGCCTCTAACTGCCCCTCCCACCCCGCTGGCCTGGTCATCCCTCACTGCCCCCCTGTCGGACTGGTTGCCCGCCAAAAATAAAATACCTTTAATGTGCCACATGTTTAAACTAAAGTGTGTGTCCCTCTTGTACCTGTCAGCTCCCTAATTCCTGTCTATTTGCTATTCATTATGTTACTAACATTTGTATTTTTTACTCTAATTAATTATTTTAATTGTATTTAATTATATTATATGTCATTATTTTGTTATTTTTATTACATCAATTATTTATTTGGTAACATCAAATTTTGTGTTATATCATAATCCATAGTCATGAAAATAATAGTGATGTATTTCTGCTTTTACAGTTCAAGTTTCCCCACTGGTCTTTTCTTGCATGACTTTTCCATACTTCATTTTTGTTCCATCTTTCAGTCAACTGAATTATATTTTTAAGTAATTTTTAAAGAAGAATACATGGGTGATATGCTTTCTTTGCATACGCAGAACGCCCTCTATTGTTTTCATCATTAACCATGTATTGTACTACAACATACACTGAGTGGCCAGATTATTATGACCAGCCAGATTATTATGACCACCCCATCAGTACAATGAAGTGAATTAGTTATGCAAATAATAATAATAATAAAACCTTGAGAGTATTTGCTTAGGAAGTTTTCAATATTCAGTATTTTTGGAAGTGTCAATGAAGTACTGATGGGATGGTCATAATAATCTGGCTGGTCATAATAATCTGGCCACTCAGTGTATATATATGTGTGTGTGTGTGTGTTAAATTAAAGATGTATAAACTTAAGTATGAGTTTTCTTTCCTAGTCCATAAAATATTTGTTAAAAATGTATTCTTTTTTTGACATTTAAAATATTTTTCAGCTTTATTGTGGTATAATTGAAAAATAAAATTGTATTTAAAGTGTACCTCATGGCGATCTGATATAAAGATAGATTGCAAAATTAATAGTTAACTAACACATCCATCACCTCACATATTTATCTTTTTTGGGTGAGAAAATAAAAATATGTTATTAATTGGGTTGTCACAATTATGATTTCACACAATTGATCAAAACAAAATAGTCTTCCACAAATGTTGACCAAAATCATTAGGTATAAAAATAAAATGTTTTTGAAATGCATTACTTGTTAGTACTACACTGAGTCAGAGTTCAGCATGAATTCTATTCTTTTTGCTTGTTTGTTTTTAGGCTTAAGCACAGGAAAATGTTGTTATAGAGAACTATTAGAGACCTTTTTTTATAATGCTGTCACATACCTCCTGCAACTTCTAATTTGTATGCCACAATTTACATAATTATCTAAACAATATTTCAAAGAATATGCCAACTGATAGATCTATTAGGTTTTTTTTTCTCCAATTTTAACAAAAAGCAAAGAATTGAAAATTGCCCAATTTGCAATAGCAATTTCTTGGAAATAGACTAAAATCACTACCAGGACATAATCAACAACCAATAATTACGTTCTTAACTCTTTCTCTTAAAGACACCTAGATTAATCTGATTTATATAAAATGTGCTGGGAATATTAAAATATTATTTAATTTCAATATATTTGTTGACATAGTATTTTTGTAAATTTATACAAAATCATGTGCTTTTTACCAAATACAAAATCATATATTTTTATCAAACTGTACAGTTGCAGATAGGGCTAATTTTGTTTATAAAAATGGCAAAACCAATAACTTATAAATTATTTTTCACTGTGAAACAAATCAACCAAATCAAACTTATTTTGTTTTTTGAGAAATCTGTCTTAATTTTTTTGATTCAAATATCCACATGGCAACCACATCACTTCAGGATGCAGCAAAATAGCTAGGTATCAGCTCATGCCATTTCCTCACTTAACCCTTTAAAATGCTGCAAGTTCACAACATCAATTTATTATTTACTGCTCTAATAGCAATATCCTAAGCTACATGAAAATCGGGACCCAAATATTTGATAATCCAATCTTTGTGAATAAGCATTTCCAGATTGAAGAAGGAGTCAAGCGGAATGTGAGCACTAAGGCCACTCCCTCTCATCCATACCACACACATCAGCTACATCTAAAGAAATACTCATGTACCATTCCCAACTACAACCCCAAATCCACTTGGATAAAGGCATTCCAAGTTTTGAAAATTTCTTAGCAAGTCTCAGCAAGCCGAATGGCAAATATTTATCAGTAACTGGAAATAATTGGAAATATCAGTGACTCCATCCATTTGAAGATACACATTTTATCTTTAAAATTTTTTTTTACCACAGTCTGTTGAACAAGGATTTCCACAATTTTATAACAACTACAAGGTACACATTTTTCTGAATAGGAAATAGATATCACTGAAGGATGAACTTGGCAGTGAATCTGTGGACAGCACCAGGTATTGGAACCTATTCTAAAGTCTTCTATGACTTCCCTGCTAATTCATATATGGTTTCTAAGCCAAGTTTAATATCTGTGGGAAATAGTGATCTTATTTACATTTTTATCAGTATCCTCTGCTCATCTCCTAAAACTACTAATAATCAATCTGATTAGCCCTAGCTGGTTTGGCTCAATGGATAGAGCGTTGGCCTGCGGACCGAAGGGTCCCAGGTTTGATTCTGGCCAAGGGCACATGCCTGGGTTGTAGGCTCCATCCCCAGTAGGGGATGTGCAGGAGGCAGCCAATCAATGATTTTCTGTTATCATTGATGTATCTATCTCTCTCTCCCTCTCCTTTCCTCTTTAAAATCAATAAAATATATTTAAATAATCAATCTGATTAAACAATAAGAACGTAGAATTGTGTCAGAAGTTAAAGAAATCAAGGAAGTAAAGGGAAACACCTCCAGCAATTTTGGTTGGAGAAGTTTATATTAAATGTCGAGGTATTGGTCCTGAGAAGGTAGCTAGAGAAAAGAGGGACTGGACATTTGTTTTTGTTTCTGTTTTCTAATAAATTATTTGGAATCTTAACATATATTTTAAAATATAAAGCAACTTCCATTATTGTAATAAATGTTTTTCGTGAAAGCTTCATTTACTTACATTTCTTTGTAAAACACCCTCCCTTTTCATTGTGTTGGTTACAGGAAGTGAGGTCTAATGTGTGCATACCAAATATGAGGCACAAACAACTCCATTCCCCTCACTCATAGCAGACATAGCTAATCAATCATGTCATGCTTTGCCACTAACGAGCTAGAATTTGGGGGGCTTCAGGGATCCATTACACATCAGCTAGTGCTGGCATACAGGTTGAGACATTTCCTATTGTTGGTGGCAGAGAAAAACCTAGGTCAGCATGTCCATCCTCCCTATTTACCAGCTAAGAAATCTTGGGGAAGGCTTTTCACCTGTTCTGCTGCCCTCACAGGACTGTTACACGTTAAAGGATTCAATTCCTGTGAACACGTTTTGTAAACCACGCTGTTGCAGTCACACATTTGAAGAAATCGGCTTAATTTTTGTAGGGTGCACACCACCATCCTTCTAGCTGGTTTCCTTTCTGGCTCTCCCCATACATATTTATTTGATCTATTTTATAAGTGTGGGTTGTTTTTATTTTTGGTTTTATTGAAACTGTGCACACCTGCACCCCTTTTGAATGTGACGTCTGATACTAACTAGAAGACAATGCTGCTGGAGGAGGAGAGAGCTCCCAGTCTCACACCTGGCTTGTCATTACGGTGCCTGGCAGTCCTTTCTGCTCCGCTGGAAGCTGTGTGATTAATAACCCCTCTTCCCAATTATGCGGATAACTCCTCTTCCTTTGGCTGTAGACAAGAAATATCTTATGTATGTGCAATGCAAATTGTGGGCTTTGTGAATGCTAATTTCAAAATCAGCTAGGAGTTGATTGGCAGAAAACCGAACAACGGGGTGACAGGCGTGCCAGGGGTCAGAAATCTGTGAAAGAAAAGCTTAGTGAAGGTGGAGAAAAGGCACTGGAGAGATTTGGAGTTAATCAAGAGCAATCGCCGGAAGAGCAGCAGTCTATGAAAGCAGATCTAAGCCAGACATCCTGGAAGAGACAGCAGGTTCAAAGGCTGGTGAAAACAATGAGAAGAGTGTGAGTTTAGCTGACTTTACAAAAAGCAGGCTGGAACTCAGAAGCCAAGATTATGCCACAAAAATGCACGAACTGTATTTTCTGTCTATCACATCCTTGAAAAGTGCACCTGGTTTGAATCCTTAGCAACCTCACCCCATTTTTGACTGTGACATCCTCAAAGTCAGGGATCCTGTCATTTGTTTTCCTGGATGCTGGCAGAGGCCAAGCACTCAGGCAGTGTTCACGGGGCTGGCCTGAACTGAACAGTAGGTTATCAGGGGCATGATTTGGGTAACACAAATCATTTTGTTTCTTAATCATGACAGCAGAGTGATCAGAATGAATACGGGAAAATGTAGTTGGAATCCATTCACTAGGTCAAGATAAGCCCCATTTTGATTTGCATTCTAAAACGAATGAAGATCTGCTAAATTTTCTGCACAACAGATACTGTCAGCCCAAGGCTGACTAGACAAAAGCAAGCCCAAAGACAGAAAGGTTGTTGAAACTTCTCCAAGCAATTGGCTTGGGTACACTGTTACTAAATTACTCTCAGGTGATCCACAGTTGGCATTGCAAAAGAAGATGCCCCCTGGACAGAAGAAGAGGTGGAAAGGGGAGAGGTAAAAATGCCACATCCTGTGATAGCTTGCGCAAATGACTTCTCTCCACTCTGTTGGGGGCAATGTAGACAGAATTCAGAGCCAGTAGCTTGAAATATCAGTTATATCTGCTCTGAGGGCCACTCCATCCATCGTCTTTGTACTGTAGCCACTTTGCCTGTACAGATGGTTTTTACTTAGGGTAAAAATACTTTTTCTTTGGGCAGTATGTCAACCTCAACATATGCTCCCATGTCCAAATGTATTTTTTAGAAAATTACACATCTGCCAAAATTTTACGTGGGGTTTAATAAATCTGTGAACTATACATACACACATTATTTCAACTAACTCTCTAAAATATAACTATCCATGCAGATAAACTCTATCTTTATAGCATCCTTGACACATAAATGGAAGCTTTCCAAAATGCTTGGGTACAGAACAAAAGGAAGTGCCAGTTGAAGGAATATTTTATGTACAACCTCTCTAACTCACGTTTATGAAGGTGTTTTATCTGTCTCCTGAAACCAGAAATATTTTACTTATCCCATGTGAAAATGAATACTTCATCTGAATGGATTTTAAGTAATGAAATGACTACTTCCATCCCATCAAATCTAACTAATCTTTATTTCAAGATAATCAAAATGAACAGTGTTAGAGTTCAAACATATTCTAGAAAGGTTTGTTTATTAAGAAGTGTCTCAGGTTGGACTTTTCCAGGGAATTCACTCAACACGTGAGCTAAGAACATAATTCAAAATGTGGAAATGATTTATGCTGGTTTCTAAGTATTTATAGTTCTCCCTTCTTCCTGGCCATTTTGTGACTGGGTGGGACTGTGGGATGGGTTCTGGACAATGAACTGTGAGCAATGAGCTTCTCCTCCCACAGAGGAGCATTTTCTGGCTCCAGATCTAGCTTGCTCTCTGGCATGGCAACCCATGATGACTCATGGCGGCTGCTCCACCGCCTCCTTTCCTTAGTGACAGTAATGGTAGAACCTCCTGCTGACTCAGAAGAATACACTTTTGTGGCTTTTAGTCATAACAGATTTGGAAAGTGCTTACTAGCACAGCATACTTAGCCTATTATAATAAATATATAATAACGCATATATAAATGAAAATATATGTGTATTGTATATATATATGTATATACTTCACTTAAAAATCTATTAAGTGAATATATTAGTTATATAATTGGATTAGTTATATATATATATATATATATATATCTTTGTTAGTTATATAATTGAATACACACATGCTCACATAGCTTTTTTAAATTCCAAAAGAATTTTATGTAAACTAATTGATACCATTCTACCCAGAACTCTGTCTTGTTAATTAAGAATTGTGAGATAACATCATTCCCAAAGTAATTAACTGAAAAAAAGGTAAAAAGCATATCCTACTTGCATTATTTGTTATTAACAATTTTAAGACTATGCACATTAATTGCAGATCTACATGGAATCAGAGAAAAATATATGTGGACCGGCACCTATAGATATGTAATAAATAAATAGAGACATGTATAATACAGTTGACTTAATTTTATAAATCCCACAAATTATTCATTTAGCCTTAGTAAAAGTTTTTCCTGAGAAAAGTGTATGTTATTTATCTTATTTATCTCTTTGCCATAGTGATACAATATAAAATAATATGTTTTATGTAACATAGGTATGTGTTATGCAAATATGTTCTACAAGTACACAATAGAAAGGACTTAGGAGAGTTCTTTACCAGTATAATACAGTGCAAAAAGAGGGCATAATTGTCTGAGAACTAGAATTCAATTCAAAGAAAAGCTGAATTGTTTTGAAAGTGGGGGAGGGATAAAAGATGATGGATGGTACTTGGGGGAAATCTAGGAAGAAGATAGGGCAAATGGAGAAGGCATTTCGGGACTAAGAGTACACACAGAAAGAAGCCCAGGCTGACAGGAAGAACACCTACTGAAATCTTACACATTTGGGTGTTGCAGCACGTTCCTAGCGAAAACTCGCTGATCTTCCCTTCAGAATCTTTGCAAGTCTACCAAAAGCCAAATAATCAAACCTAAACTGGCTGGATTTCTTATGTAGAATGCTGAAGATGCCAACATCTATGTAATGATTGCTGAAAAGAATCAGCATGCTCAGTCCAGGGCAAGGCTTAACCTCAAAATCCCTATTAAAAGTGGCATTAATTAGGAAAAAACAAATAGCCATGTGTTACCTGTGTAGTCCATTTGCCGTGCACTGAGACTGCACAGAAATAAAACAATTCCGGAAGCACTACAAAGAGTGGTTGTCTGTCAACACTTACTGCGAGGACAATCTGGAGGGAACTATGAGCCACTTCTATGTACTGGTACTCCAGAACACACCCCGAGACCGTGATGTAGCGATGGTCTTCTGGGGCCCAGTCTGGGGCGGGTGTCACTGATGTCACCATACATCCTGGTCCATTCTCCATCCACCAAGATCGGTGCATTGAAATATTAAAAGTCAGGATAAGGTCTGTTTCCTGAAAGAAGGCAATTTATAAGGATGAGAATTACTTCATAAATGTTAGTTAGCTTATTCGGACTGACTTGTTCTGAGTTTCCCATTTGGAAATGTGGGTTTCCCCCCCCCCTCCCCCGCATCCTTACTTACTGTATTTTATAGGTAGAAAAAACACATCTAAAGTAAAACTATCAGTTCTCCCTGAAAATGATGTACCTATGAATTCTACTTATGACAGTTTACCTGACTACACTATAAAAAATTATTAGTAAAATTATCAGCGGCTTGCATTAATTGTAAACCTGAAGAGTCCTTACCTCTTACGACTTGTATTTCAAAGGTTGTAATTTTAACTCTTTTGTCAAGTGAAGATCATCTTCTTTTATTTACTTTTTTAAAGATCATCTTATTTTAAATGTATTTTCCTCTCCCTCAGAATATTCACCTTTTGCCCATTTTAAATATTAAAGTTGTACTTCAATTTAGCAAAAGTTAATATAACGTTGTCACTAATACTAACATTTGTAAGACCTTTACTTAATAAAACATAATACTACCTTTTTTTCCTGTCCATTCCTACTATTTTAGCAAATTTTTTCAGGGTCTTTTCAATCTTGTCTACTTGTACTATACAATTAGCCAAAACATTTCTTAAGAAATATCATTAGCAAACTCTTGCAGGGTGGAGAAAATAAGTCAACAACTCATTAGACAAAGTTCAGCATGTACATGTTTAGCTGTAAATGCAATAAAAGGCATAGATTTTGTACTTAGAGAGCTTATAATCATATATACAAACATGAGCTATCAATAGCACATGGACCAATGTCTTCTAGGAAGAAAATGGGGAAAAGGAATGCATCAAATACAATTTACTACTCAACAAGTCAAAAAGTTCATAATAAAATGTAAATGCATATCTTCAACCTGCAATCATTAACTAGATGATATAATCTTATATTCTCATTCACTTCTTGTAGACATTTAAACAAAAGTCTGCGTGTATGTGCATGTTGTGAACCCTGAGGACTAAGAAGGGCTCCTAGTGGCTACCTGGGCTCAAATAAAAACAAAAACATAAAGCAGAACCTAGCAGCCATTTCTGCACAGGTGTCCCTCAGGCGAACCACACTCCAGGGAGCAGCTCTGCACCTCTGCACCTCTGCACCACTAGACTGCCTTCCTCTGGGCCACCAAACTGCCTGCCTGCACTGTGCTTCTGTCACTGGAACCAGCCCTTATAAAGTAGCTACTATAGTCCTATTTCAACCAATAGGACTGAGGCTTTCCCCATTCGATAAGAGCTGTGCAGTTCTGACCTATAGGAGCAGCTCTATTCTGACCAATCAGGGATCAGGAGCAGGGATTTCTGTCTATATAACCCAGTTCTCCTCTAGGTAGGAGAGCACACTTTCCATGGAACAATGAAGATTGTGTTTCCTGGCTGGACCACTATAGAGCTGTTCCAGGGCAGTGATGGTTCACAGACACTCTGTATTACCACGAGCTGTTTGCACTGCATAGAGTTTCCTTCTTCACTACATCCCAAATTGGGGGTTCCTGTTGGTATTGAGTTGGCACCAATGACCATCAGCTAACAAGGTGTAAATTATTTTAACCACAAAATATAAATTCTTGGTTGTAAAACAGACAATAAAAAGGGCTCCTGGAAGTCTCCTATTAAATTCAACAGAAATTCCTGAGTGTGATCTGCTCCATGCATAACCAATACACTATTTAATTCTCACATATTTATAATTTTGATTTCAAAATAGTAAGGGCTTTTGAGACAAAAAACTAACCTCAGTACTACAAAACAAGGCAGAAAACCACAAACCAAATCTTGTATATTCTGGGTGGATTTTTATTGAAAAACACACAAAATGGGCTCAGAATTGTAAGATTTGAAAACTTTCATATCTTAAGAAAACTTTCATAATTATTTGTTCAGATTAGAATAGTGACAAAAAATGTTGTGTCAATATTTTTATTCATCTCTTTTAGTAAGCATTCAAAAAGTTCAGATTAAAGGACCCCATTTTTGGTCATGTCATTTTTCAAAATAACAGGGTCTGATGTGTGACATGAAAGTTGTTATTAGCACTGAAATGTGGTTCCTGAAAAGGGCTATGTGTATTCAGGTCAACACAAGAAGCCTAATTGCTCAACAAATAATAAGCATTTGATAAAAAAAAAATTGACAAGTAAATGAGAAAATGATACTAATAGCACCTCAGAATTTCAATAAAAAGCTAAAATTTACTTTCACGGGTTATGGCATTTGAAGAAGAGCATACATGCATATATCTGTTCTGATAGTAAGCAGTGGAGGCTGTACTGCAGAGTATAGAAGGTGGAGGGTAAGAGTGAGAAGTTTTGAGTTGCCATTTTTAAAAATCTGAAATATTTTCTTAGATTTCTGGAATAGTCTACTACTTAGTTATTCTTTTGGAATAATACTGTTGAAAATTGATACAGTCCCATTTTTAGGCTGCTTAGTTACTATCTAAAAGGCTAGAAACTGCACTTCTATGTAAATGGAAATTAGGTTATAGTTATCATCATAGTTACTAACAAATTTAATTATTCATATGCCACATGCAAAACACTCTACCAGTTCGTAATGATGTAAACAGATAGAAAATGCTATCACTAATATCACAGGCTTGTAGTCTTTTTGGGGGACGAGGTACAAAGATGAAATGTAACGATACGAGAAAGCGTTGGTTAAATACGCAATGCGGGGTGTGGGCAATCTGTGCACAGGTCCTTGGAGAGTGAGATGCCTGTGAACTTGGGTGAGACAGCCCCTAGAAGTGGGAACTCTGGCTGGGGCCAGAAAGCAGGGCCAGGCTTGGACAGGCCATCAGCCTGGGGAAGGGAAACATTTTAAGTAGAATGGACCAGATAGTAAAAATTGTAGAGCTAAGACTACTTATATTTTTATGGACCTGTAAGTAGCCTTTATTTTATGAGATGAGAGTTTGGAAGGAGGAGTATAAAATAGCTTTGGAAAGATAAGCTGGGGTTAGACTGGGAGAGACCTAAACGTTAAATCAAACATCCTAGCTTACTGGAGGATGTTTGATCAGCAACAGGACGTTGGCACTGTCAACCATGAACCAAGAGTAATTACAACAGACATAATCAAGTCTCCTGTAGCACTGCAGGGGACAGTGGGGGAAACGTGATGAGTCCAGTGCAGGTGCTGAATTAAACAGCAGTCATTATGGAGGTGATGACACAAGTGCTGTAAGACCCGAAGGCTTGACCTCCGTCACCCAGACTCTTCTGCTGAGTTCTATAATGGTCCAGGGAAGCTCAGACCAGGACCACTGCTTTCAACACTCTCAGAGTAGGAATGGGAACAAGTCAGCATTCACCTTACCTTAAAACATACATCTGGCGATGACGTTAGAGGAATGAATGCGAAGCAAGCGCATTTAATTGAAAGAAGCAACTTTTAACAACAAAAATACTCTGGGAGGTTGAAATACTTACATCAATAAAACGTATATTTGGTTATCAGGACTGAGAATAAATAGTTAGGAAACCCTCTGATTGAATGATATTCTGTAATCAGCTGAGGAGGCAGGAGTTCAGATAGTGAGGAAGGCTGTATTTGACACCAAAAAAATCACTTTTTTTTCAATAAACTCTTATTTATTTACAATCCATATACACTGGGTTAAAGTTTAAAATATCATCAGAAAGCAGTGTGTTATATCTCATTGCTAATATCTACATGTAGATATTAATTCATAGGAAACCCTGAAAAATTCTTAAAAAGCATCATCATTCCTGGCTTATTTTTTGCTGGTGAACTTAATATTCTAACCCTAAATACAGCTGGTTTATTTTTTTTCTATCAATACATTCATAGATCTATGCAAACCTGCTTAGACATATAAAAACCCCAATGCTAAATTTGTCCTGGTATCATATAAATCAGTGAAAGCAAATCATGTTGTTCAAGATGCAGAAAGAAGGAGCTGAGAAAATATGGTTTTAAAAAGATAAGCAAAATCACAAATACAATTTAACAAGTTGGATAAATGTTACATATATAGGAATGTAGCCCAGAACATAAAGAAGTTCATATCTACCAACTCTAAAATCCAAAGATGCGAGTCATGCTACGATATGATGAACTTATGAGAAGTAGATGGGCCATAAAATATACATTTGTGCCCTCCTTTCTTCTAGAATATTCAACTGTGGGTAACCGAGATTTGGCTGATCATGGGTCATAAACTCAGTATGACACCATCACTAATATTGATTCCAGTGTCTGGTTTCTGTCATTAGTTATTCAAGAAAAGATTTAAGAAAATATTTCTGTGACCGTGGTGAACATTACAACTATTGCTCTAAAATCAGATGAGAAAAGTCTGATGGTATGTAGATTTCTAAAAGCTAGAGTTCTTAAACCAAAATGTGACTTTTCCCATTAGGTAGAAAAGGTTCACTAAAAATTTAATGTAAACCATTTAAAGTTCATTGACACTATGTTTTCATTGTTTCTAGCCTGAAATGGGTTTCTCTGGTCTGTGTTCCCCCAAAAGGCCAGTATTACACTTCTCTAAATCTTATCCTGACTGCCTTCTTAGTTGAGACAAATGTTCCATATTCTCACACAATTTGGTCTGCACTGTCTGCATCCGGAACATTGTTGCTGAAGTCGCTTTCTTATGAAATTCTCCCCAATACCCCCTATTAACATCCTGTATATCTCTCTGCATTAGAATTAATACTTTGGTCTACTCCTAAGAAGCTTTTCCTGATTAACCCCATTCCTTTTTTAACATTACAATGTATACTCAGTACTTCAAGAGCAATATTATCTTGGTCAATTGCTTTCTTTTTATGGGTAAAGGAGTATGGTAAGCCCCAATATAGTCACCTTTTTTGCTCAAAAAATGTATATTAACTCTTGGCTGTGAAGAAAGCCTGCATCTGGAATATTTAAAAAAAAGTTGTTTTAAGATGATCCTTGCAATGATCTAAAAGAGAGAAAAGAAAAGCAGGAAGGAAGGGAGGGAGAGTGGATAAAAGGAAAAGAAGGAAAGGAAAAGAAAAAAAAAGAATTCAATAAAGAAGCCTCCATGCTACATTCAAGTTAATTGAACCTCCAGGCTCAAAAGTCCTTTTTTTTCTTTTCTTTTCCTGTTTTTTTTTCTTTTTACTCCTAATGTTAGGACCCATCTGCTGAGTGGAATCTAAGTTTGGCAAAATGAGTCCGCTCTCCTCTCTCTCACACCCTCACAAGCAGATGCTCGAGGCAGAATTTTCTCAGCTGGTTACGATGATGAAAGATCAACTTCTCACTGACTTTATCGTTTTCCCTGTACGAAAAGCTCCTCAGGCAGCTTTTCCTGCTGATTTCTCACCTTCCCGTTTGTTCCCTCCCTGCAGGTATGTTTTCCATCTTGTGAGTGTTCCTTTCCTGTCTTAGAGCTTTGAAAAGTGATCTGTATTCACTCCTGGGAGTTAGGGAGGCAAAGAACATGTTAGCTCTTTCAAGAGATGCTACGGCCATTTTAGCACTCACCAGAAGCCCACCCTGTCATTTGTTTTCAAAGCACATTTATGTGGGTTTTTAATTGCCATGGAGGCACAGAGGTTCAGATGATATTGAAGGCTTGGAGAAAATGAAGGAACACTGCCATGTCCTCCCGAATAGTTCCACACCTTTACTACCGGTCATTAACTCACCTACATATGCAACCCACCTCTGGTACTGATGTCATTTCGGAAACTATGATTTAGACAGCATCTGTGCTTGTCGCCAAGGATTTTTTTAACTTGTCAACGGAATTGAATTGGGAGCCCAATTTAATTTGAATCCATAGTTCAAAATGTATATTGGTTTAATTTGTTACGAGAGATGCTAATAAAGTTTTATGTCCTTTCTTCATTCATTCTCTGGGAGAGAACATTCCATGGAGAAATGACCAAAAAATGGTAGCAAGACAGAGATGAGCCAAGTGTTAATGTTACTGATGGACTTCATAGTTATTTTTTAGTTATTGAGAATGGCCACAACTGGGTATGAAGTGAAATGCTAATTAACAAAAATTTTCTCTGTAAAATCTTGTCTTTAATTTTGAATAAGTTCAGTTTTGCAGCTTATTGACAAATTTGAGGCAATCTATATTACAAAAAAAGGAAATAAAGTTTGTGTATTCATTGCCTAGTAAATGCTACAATAACATTTAGAAGTAGGGATCACTATGCTTATTTAATAGAAAAAATAAGGCTGAGCATGGATATATATCTGCAAAAGTTATTTTTATTAAGGATGAAGCTAGGTTTCAAACTTATTTTTTTCTGACTCATGCTTTCCTACTGGACCTTGTTGCCTTTTACAGAAATTGTCTTGGCCATCCAATCAATCATTGCAAAATACCATATTTAGTCTTCTTTATGAGAATGTACTGAAATAAAAAAAATGGTGGACACAGAATTCATACAATTTATTTCAAAAATTTCCAGATGCAGTTCAGAAACCTACTCAACATTATAAAAGACCTTGACATGTCCTCTTAGGTGGTTTGCCAACACTAATACAAAATTCATTGCACCCTGCAGTTACAATAGTGTTGTATCTGCCATGCATTTGGATGAAGAAGCTTTTAAAGATATTTTAGTTGTACTTTATTCTCATGAGAGAATTTTTTTTAAGTGGAAGATTTGTCTCCTGTCTTATTTTTATCCTGGCAAGTACATAGATCAATACTGCTTAGAATTTGTGGAGACAAATATAAATAAACCTGTAAGTCTAAATACAACACCTTTAAGAATATGTATCTATTTCATTTGGATTGTTTCCAAAGAGCTCTTTGTAGCTTTTGTTACACACAAGGCCAAGAGGCGACTGGAGGTCACTGTCTAGAAGAAAACATTAATAAACAGAAAAATAGTCATCATCAAAGTGGTCATCCATAGCCATAAGCCAAGGAGCCACTTGAATTTATACCATACGTGTTAGCATATCCAATACGAGATTGGAAATCACATAGAGAAAAACACGGTGGTATGATTTTAAATTATAGGTAGAGTATGTGAAGCTACTTCAATAAAGGAATAATAAAGTAAACAGCTCTTTTCTGCAGTGAACATAGGAATTGTGTGGCATATAACCTTCTCATATACCAAAGAGACCTTACAGACTTCTGTCAGATTGTTTGGTTTGGTGTGTAACAGACACTGATAAAATTGCATCCTGTGTCCAGGGTGGTTATGGGGTTTAAAAACCATGTCATATGAGGAACCATGAGAGAATTTTGGTTGAATTGTCTGTAAAAGGAAAGAATCAGAAGGATCCTCATAATTGCCTTTAAATATTTAAAGAAGTACCCAAATCCAGAGGAATCAGACTCATTATTTACAGTTAACCCCAGAAAGGAAGGCACAGATTCAAGCTGATGAATTTATCTGGAAGGTAAGGCAGACCAAACGATTAGAAGTACTCTCAAACGGAATGGGTGGTATTCTGAATAATGAATGCCTATAGCTAGGTGGTCATTTAAGAGTGAAGATTGCACTCAAAACTTGTACAGTCTCTTCCCTCAATATGGCTAGTTTATGTTAATAGTCTGCCTCCAATGACCACTCATTTTATCTATTACATACTATGATGTATTTGACAATGATTATATATAAATTCTCAGCATCAGGACACTTAGAGAATTGCTTTTGAAGTATCAAAATCATTTTAACTCTCTTGTGAAAAGGGGCAATTTTAATAAATTTCCACCAATCACTGTTTATTCACAGCTAGAGCCAAGGGAAGAACCTGAATTTACACATTGAATCTGAAAAGATGCCAACAAAAATTCAAGCAATTTAAGAATTTAATCTAGTTAGAGTATTAAAAGTTACTTACTGTTATAGAGTATGGCTACATAATTTTTAGTAACTTTGTACCCATCATGCATCTCTCAATGATGAGAATACACTGAGAAATGTATTTCTAGGCAATTTCACCCTTGTGTGAACAACATAGAGTGTACTTGAACAAACCCCGAAGGTATACCTACTACACACCTAGGCTGTCTGGTATAGCCTATTGCCCCTAGGCTACAAGCCTCTATAGCAAGTTACTATACGAAACAACAAGAGATTAAATTGAGTACAAGAGAAAATGATGCAATCAAGAGGTGAAGTAAACACGAGATGTACTATGAGGATGCTGCCAGCATAACACACATACTGTTTAACAGCAAACTTTTTTGTAAGTAGAAAAAGTACACTCTAAAATAAGAATAAAAGGTATCACATAGTTAATAAATAAATCAGTAACACAGTCCTTTTTTATCATTATCAAGCATAATGCACTGTACTTAATTTTATGTGCCATCCTATATAATAAAAGCATAATATGCTAAGTGTCCAGTTGTCCGGTCGTCCATTCAACCAATCAAAGTATAATATGCTAATGATATGCTAAGGCTGCTCAACCACTCTCTATGATGTACACTGACCACCAGGGGGCAGACAGTTGACTGGTTGACCAGTCGCTATGACGTGCACTGACCACCAGGGGGCAGATGCTTTGACTGGTAGATTAGCTTGCTGTTGGGGTCCGGCCGATCAGGACTGAGTGAGACAGGCCGAACATGCCCTGGAGCCCTCCCGCGATCCCTCCCCAGCTTGCCAATCTCCCACGTCCCTCCCTGGCCCTGATTGTGCACCGGTGGGGTCCCTCGGCCTGGCCTGTGTCCTCTGCAATCCGGGCTGAGGGACCCCCCACCTGAGTGCACGGATTTCGTGCACCAGGCCTCTAGTACTTCTATATGACTGGTAGCACAAGGGGTTTGGTCACAGCAGCATCAGCGTAAACACTTAAGTACTACAGTTTGCCATGACATTACAACAGATACAGTGTCACTAGGTGATAGGAAGCTTTCATCTCCATGATAATATTATGGGACCACCATTGCATATTTGGCCAGTTCTTGACCAGAATATGGCTCTGTAGCACCTGGCTTTACTTTAAAAAATTCAGTCACAAAAGAACTGAAAGTTATTGTAGATCCCAAGGCTAACTAAATTCAAACCTGACGTTCGACTCCTTCCACTCTAAAATGCAGTTATTCATTTTCCCTGGTGGTACATTGCCACTTAGCATGGAATGAAGCTTTAGTTTTTATTAACTGTATAATTTGATTTCTCCCTAGTTGAGTCCGTGTTAATCATTCTCCATAAAGAGAAATGTATGTGCCTGTCTGAGATTACTGAGAATAAAAGGGAAGAGTAAAAAATATTTCATGTTCAGGAAAATTTTGAAAGAGCTCACATAATGCATTGCAATCACTTTTATTTTCAGGTCTAAATTATCCAGGTAATTATGCAATTTCTCTGCTCCGCTTACCAGTGGAAACTAAGATAGTAGGGCTGGTGGGAAAAGTAAAACTCTGTGAAAGAGAAGACTTGAGCTCATGACCACGGGCATCATTCTCCATATAGCTTTCTCATTCTGTAGTGCAGAGGAGATAATGACCATGCCTTTCCAGGTAATTGAGTACCAGAGAAGTATAATGGGAATTGTTTCCTTGAATGAGGATGAATTTGGTCTTCATGGTAAAGCTCTGTGAGATACGGACATAAAGAGATTTCTGATCATTTGTAATAATTAACCATTTTCATCTGAAGAATCCTACCTTTAGCTGGGGATGAGCACCTGGCTGGGAACCTTTTCATATCACTTTAAGACACTTCCCTCTCTAGCAAAGGATAGTCTTGACATGCTTTCATGGTAATAGTGGCCAGACCCTATGATCTGGCTACTCCACTTTGTTACTTTGTCCACAGCACTTCTTCCCACTGCCTATCCTGACCTCTGCCTAAGTGTAGGAAGCCTACATTCACCTGTGTATATTTCTAAACACAACACTGGTTTGCCCACCTTGCTCTAAACCTCCGTCTCTCCATTCTAACCCAACACTTCAGACTCTACATGAAACTGCAGTAACTATGTGAAACCTTCCTATGCTAGCCATATTCCTCCTGTAACTTCCTGCCAGCATGATTTGAATTCAGAACCTGGGCCTTACAGTACCTGACTGCTTTCCAAGACATAAGGCACATCAACATAGAACCTAGAGTCTAAATATACTCACTAATTACTGGCATATGTATCCCTTGGATATGACAAGTGTCTAGTATAGCTTTCGAACTGACATTTATTAAGTCAATAGGATGCATGTACTTATAATGAATGTACGGTCTGTCTCTTTATAACTTGGTTTAACCTTTCTTTTTTGACTAAAACGGATTTCTGGAAAGTACATCATGTTGTTTCAATATCTTATGTTGAAAAAGGTTTTGATGTTTATCAGATTTAAACCATAAACAAAGAAGCTAAAGGAAATGAATAAGAAACTTGTGTTCAATTAGATTAATGATCGCAGTAGGTATTGCTTTGCTTCTCTTAAACCCCAGGGTACTTATTTTCTTCCACAAAATGTAAACAGAAAACAATATTTCTCCTGTGTACCTGGGTAAATTATTCCTTCCCATGGGCCAAAATAAATTTAAAAAATCATGATACACTGTTTGTTGGGGGGCATAATTTGAGATAGGAAATAGAATTGAATATGATATTTGGAGCTAGTCTGAGAGAAATCATTTCAGAACCTTCTACAGGCAAAAAGATAAACTGCCTTATCAGTGTCTGATGCAAACACCTGAAATTTCAACAGTTAGTTTTGGGGACAAAAGTCCTTTGAAAGTGGGAGGACTGTTCTGGTTGACTTCTGGTCCTCTCCCCTCTGCATAGCTCTGGGGCTTACTTCTTAGACTCAATAGATTAGGAGAAAAAGAAAAAGTACTTATTTCCCACTCTTCAGGTTTTTTAGAGATGAAAAACAATTTTTATTTTGTTTCTCCTCAGGGAAAAGGATGGGAGAGATATATCTCCCATGTCTTTTTCTATCTCTTAGCCCCACCGCCTCCACGAAGAGCAACTTATTTGATGGATAAGTTTGGAAATGGGAGTGAGCCTGCTCAGCTCAGCCAGAACTCTCCTCTTATTTGGAGACAGCTTATCTGCAGAATGCACACAATCTTTGTAACTCCATGGGGTGAAATCACAGGCTCAAGTTATATCTTCTTTGTAGTGATATTCACATAGATATTTGATAAAGATATATTCATATGGATATTTAATAAAGATATAGTTATATATTGATGGTTATCATTCATAAAAATATGCAGCTCAACTGAATGTATGCCTGGAAGCTGAATGATACTGGACTGGAGGATGGGGCATGGAAACCAGAGGCCCAAGGGAAGTACTGGAGAGAAGTCAGTGTTATCCACAGGGCCCTACGTACCCACAGTCCACTTTTGAGGAATAGAGTCGGTGACCCAAAATTTTCCTACACAGCTAATTGGATAATGAATGTAAACTTTAAACAGACAAAGATCAATAGAACCAGTTAGGTTGAATATAATACATTCAGATAAAATTAGTTGCATATCATTGAAGTATTCTTACCTAAGTCATTTCAGGTATTCTAAATATGTCTTAATTTAAAACCTGAAATGGGAGCTTGAAAGGGCCTATTTAATGAAAATTAACCAAGATTCTAGTTCTTCGAGACAATGAAGGCCATCACTGTGAAGGATAAAATATAAATAAGACATGATTTAGCCTTCAAAGACTGTACAATCTGATAAACTGTCAAACAACATGTGTAATTACATCATAAGGTAAAACATGGCTATAACCTTAAGAAAGATAAAAAACACTTTTGAAGTAAAGGTCACATCTGCTTGAGTTATCATGAAAGGCTTAACAGTAGAGTGGATATTTTAAGTAGGTCTTAAAGAACAAAGAAAATTTAAGTAGGGAGAGATTTAAGAGGGAAATGTGGGCAAAGGTAAAAAGTGAACAACACAATTTAGAAAGAAAATACTTAAGAAATGATGAGTTGGTCTATGAGACTACAGTGGTTTGCTTTCGTACATGTGTGTATATATGTGAATGGGTATCAGTAGGTGAGTTTGTGTCAGCACAAGTGTATAAGTGTGTGTGTGTGTGTGTGTGTGTGTGTGTGTGTGTGTGAACAAGCATGAGTATGTAAAGGTGCATGAGCATGAATGTGTACACTGTAAATGTGTGTGAGTGAGGGTGTGCATGTGAGTGTATGTGAGTGTGAGTATGTGAGTGTGTGTATGTACATACTCCAGGACAATCACTGTGGGGGAAGGGAAGTAGCAAGTAGGGTGTGCTATAGGCAATTTGAGAACCATTGGGGCACTAAAGCAAACAGCTAAGATTACTGAGTACCTTGGGATCAATGGAGTATCTTTTTGAGTGTGATATCCACAAATACTCAGACTTTTGAGTTCATACAATCTAGGAAGCCAGCTTGGATGACTGAGGATGTAGAGTTGCATTATATAAGAAAAAGCAATGGGTGTAAACTAACATATGTTGACACTTTACAGAAATGATCTCGTTTCATTCTCACTATACTCCTTTGGAGAGGATATCTTACACAGAGAAAACTGATGCTGGGTGATTAAGTGACTTGCTAAAGAACAACTAGGACCTGGACTGAACTCATAATTTGTCTTACTCCAAATCTCATGCTTTCTCCCATGAGAATTTGGAGTAATCACTGATTTCTAAATTTTAATTATTTGCATAATCTTCCTTGGTTTGACTTATTACCACTGTACTAGTTTCTTAGTATGGTTCTTGTAATTTATAACTTTATTTTGAAAAGGAAATTAATATTACTATTTGATGTGCTGGTTATGTTTTTCTAATACAAATTAAAAATTCTTATATAACATGGCATCCTCAGCTAGTACATTATGTACCTTTTGTAATAAAAAAGTGCCCTCCAAATACCCCTCCTACTCCCCCAAAGCCCAGCTTAGCTCTGATTTAAAAACACAGGGCTTGGTGAACAAAACTAAGATTTATTTCAGCCTCCACTTACCCCTTCAGGAAGATGCCTTGGGGCAGGGCATAACCCGCAGAGTGTTATGTGGTGGCCCTGCGTATACCTATTAAACTGTAAAAAGACAAAAAACCTTGCCTGGCTATGTACCTCCTTATACAGTCTAGCAGGCTTTTGGAAATACGGCATTTCACAGAATAAGAGGAGGGCTGTCAGTTGTCTTGATATCTGTGAATTCCTCTTTAGCCTACAACTTACAGATGGAAGGCATTTAATGAGGCATGAGTCATTTCACAGAATGGATTTCCTGGATGTTTAATGCATCTTTAAATGCGTGTTAAATAGATGGATTTACACACTTGGATATGTAAATTCTACTTCTTTGGTTCATGAATCTCCATAAAGTTGATGATAACAGCACAGGTATCCTAGGACTGCCCCTGGATAGAGTTATATCTTGACTCCACGATTCATTTATGTCTATTTTTCAGAAGTTTCAAAATTTCATCAATTCAGAGCTGATCTCAGGTTCCTACAAACTCAGGAGAGAGCTTTTTGAATGGGACTTTGGAATCTGGCCTTTCACCCCTGCTTTCAACTTATAATACCCCATTCACTGTATTCCTACTTAGTTCAGATCCTGGCAATTACTTCCTCTTTAGATATTCATGCAAGAAGCAAAGAATATTCTTTTTTCCATTTTCAAGTGGTAACACACATTAAGTAAATTGAGTTATTTTTTTTTAAAGAAAACAATGTATTCTAGCAGAAAGAGTAGGGAAAAAGACACACTTTGAATCTGGCATTCCATAGTTCCTAACTGTGTAACCTTAGCCAAGTTAATTAACCTTTCTGCCTTATTCTTTAAAATGTAGATAATACTCTTAAGTTTTTCTGTGAGACCAAAAAAAAACTAAAGCCTCTGCAGCACAAAGTAAGTTTTCAATGAAAATGCTTTCTTTCCTCCTTGCATAGTAACTTTAAGTTGTAAAAAGTGAGAAAAAGCTATTCAAGATTTTTGAAAAATATTTCTGCCGTACCACTGGTTCATATCCAGCTATTTGGTATTATCAAACTAACCAGTTATTTCCTTCTTGCTATCATTTCAAGAAAGCACTTCTCACCAGATAATAGAACAAAACCAAAGGACTGTCATTTCATGTGCCCGAATTATAAGATCAAACATTTTCCTTCCTGGGTCAGTAGGTCACAACCTTACGGTAGAGCAGCACCTGCTCTGGCACCTGACTCCCTGCTGTGACAGAGAAGGAAACTCTACTTTAGAAACTGACATGCAGTCAAGTGTCCCTTCCAACTGCTGCCTGTGCGGTTTAAACATTAGATTTTTAAGAGAAGATATGTCCCAGGGAAAGAAAGAAATTATACTCAACTAGGGCTTTGCAATTTATGGTTAGCTCTCTGATCATTGTAGGTAGTGCGTAAGTGGAATGAAGGAAACTCTAGTGTCAGGAAGATAGAGGAGGCAAACACAAATCAATATTGTGGAGGATGCTCAAGGAAATGACTTTTCTGCCTACTTGGTATTTTTGATATACGAATGATGCATCTTAGGGATTGGATTTTCTTAGTTTAGAACAAAATAAATATAGAAAAACTGGACTGAGAAAGCTGTAAGTTAAGATGGAAAATTTTAAGACATTAAGCATTACAAATGAGCCACTTCCGTCTATTTAAAACAACGAACAAGCAGATCCTATGATGGACTTTAATTTTTTTTGTAAATAACATAACCATTTGCCCTAGTGATATTTTCAGATCCAAACCTCTCATTTTAACAAACACATACTACAAATAGACTCAAAATCCTTGAGGATAACACATGGCCAGAATTACAGGTCTTATCTTAAAAAGTGTAATTCTGTTTCCTGTTTTTGGGAAAGTACAGGAAATAAATACTATTCCAGATTTAATTTATAAGGTTTCCTCAGAATTGGAATTCTGAAAAAAAACTTGGAGGTATGCCTGTGAGAATATCTTTTACTAAATTCATATTCTTTCACTTCAAACCATCCCACTATCTCATGAAAGGATAAGAAAATTGGTATTTAAGCATTAGAACTGCACTCACTTAATTTTCATCTTCTCTGATTTGTGTAATTTTTTACAGTGTTAAAAGCACAAAAAACCCCTACAGAAATGATATTACTTTTAAATAGCAGGACCAGATGGAAGTCCCAAATCTCCTAAATCTCATTCTAATGTTCATTTTTACACTTTCATTCTTCTAGAATGGACACATTATGCACTCTTATCCAGAGATCATCACTCAAGCAAACGCTCTCTATTTTCTATTCCTTTCTTCAACGCCTGGAATTTGCTATCTGTAGGTACACTCACCAATTACTACTGACCCCATCGACTGGTTTCTTCACCTCACGTAAGAGTCCAGGAGGTTTTCTTTTCCTGAGAGCATGTAACTGCCGATGGGTTGTTATTATCTGTTTGACACCCTTTTTTCCTTCTTCTGATAACAGGAATACTACTTTGTTTTGGGAACTGCCATTCCACAGGATGTTAAACTGACTGATCATAGTATTTAATCCTCCTAAACACACTGATTTGTAAAAGGGAAAATCCCTGTTTCAAGTAGAAACACTCGAGTCCATTTGGGGATCAAGATGGACCTTGAAAGAGAGTGTCTTTCTTTGTGAAAATGAATATATTAAAGACTGAGGAAGCCTGCGTAGGGGAACTCGGTGCGATGCAATATGGCTCCAGTAGCAAAGGCATCTGGGAAACGTTGGATTCTCTGTTTAACCTTCAGTGACTGTTGAACTCTCTGTAGCCTCATGCTTGGCTGACTACCCAGAAAGTTGGAATGCCGCCTGAAGCCCAAAGATAAACGCCATGCCCCCCAGGAAGAAGGTTCACAATGTACAGAGTGTGGTAACCGCCTGATGTTATCTGTTCACTGAGGAATGCATGGTTCTTTCTGGTGGTCTACGTGACCACCCACCGCCTGGTTTTACTATTAACCCCCTATAAAAAGAGACCCTGTCCTGGGAGGGGTGTGGATAATTCCCAGCCAGTCACCCCTGGAAGCAGGCAGCTGCTTTGACTGTGTATGTAAGTTTCTCCTATTGAAGCTCTTATGAATTTGAATAAGGCTACATGTCAGTTCTTTGAAGTTGAACCTGAATTTAGACTTTTGAAGGTTTCCCCCAACAGCCTGTAGGGGCCTAGTACTATCTCTTCTACCACATTAGGAAGCATGTCTGGGAGTGAATTAATGACCCAGAAAAGAACAAATAATAAGAACGATGAAAAAAGACAAGCTTCTGGTAGATTCACATCTCTTGTACCCTTGGGTCCTATGAACCTGAAGTTTTTACCACCTCCCTAGACTTTCCAGTTCATGAGCCAAAACCTTCACTCTTTTTCTCTTAAACCAGCTTGAGTTGGGCTCCTGTCACTTGGATTTAAAGAGTTTTAATATGATATTATTCTTTATTTGCATCCTCAAATTTTCCACAGCTAATTGTACTTGTTATTACACAGTTGTTATTCTTTACAACTTTAAGATATAAAAAACCCCTACCCTATTCTTTTTGTGTGTTTCCTTTTATACTTACATTTAAAGATCAGTAATGTGTGTTGTGCCCTGAGGAATTACTTTTAGTCTTCTACTGATAAGCTGTACATGCTTAGGGGGCTTGCTCTTCTCATAATGCATGTTCCCTTTTTCTACAATGGCATGTCCATCCCAACCTTTCCTTTGCAGCTCTCACCTGCGTGTGACTAGTCAAAGAAAAGCTCCAAAGTGAAAACCTAAAACATGTTTTACTTCCCAGACAAAATGGCAATGAGCATTGTGGTGGTGCCCCTTCCTCCACTCCAAATGTATCCATATCTGAACTCCCAGAAGAGGAAGAGAGAGAGATAGAGTCAGAAACATCGATGAGAGAGAAACATCTATCAGCCGCCTCCTGCACATCTCCTACTGGGGATGTGCCCGCAACCCAGGTACATGCCCTTGACCAGAATCGAACCTGGGACCTTCCAGTCCGCAGGCCGACGCTCTATCCACTGAGCCAAACCGGTTTCGGCATGTGAATGGGGTCTTATTGGAAAAAAAAGAAAAAGGATCTTTGCAGACGTAAGTAAGGACCCTAAAATGAGATTATCCTGGATTATCGGGGCCCACTCCAAATCCGATGACAAATATTCTCAGCAGAGTCAGAAGAGAAGACAGGCAGAGGAGAAGGCATGTGAAGATGAGATAGAAATTGAAATTTTGCCTCAACAAGCCAAGGAATGCCTGGAGCCATGGGGGCTGGAACAGGAAAGGAGGGATTCTTGCTTGGTGCCCCAGAAGAGCATGGCAATGCCCATACTTTGATTACGGACTTCTGACCTCCAGAACTGTGAGAGAATCAATTTCTGTTGTTCGTGGTAATTTTTTTTCCAGCCACAGGAAACAAATACAGGCATTATAAAAAATAAATGTGAAAATCAATTATTTCAGAACCAGTGAATGCACAGGTTGTTATTTTGGTTACTGAGGTTCCCAGCCTGGGACACAGCCTTGGCCTGCCCTTGGAGAGAACTGGCTCTAGAATAAGAAGAGGGAAGGGCAAGCGGATGCAAAGAAGAGAGGGGAAAGGCTTACAGCCACAGAACTGGGGGAAGTTTTCATATATAAGCAGTCTTATTTAAGAATTTGTTTATTTCTCAAATTCTTCATTAGGAAATAAACATTTTCTTCCAATCAAGCTGGTAATATTTTCTTGAGGCAGTGATATATATAGAGTAAAAGGTGCACGAAGCTATAATAAGACAGGTCTGAGTACAAATTATAGCTTCAGCCTCAGATGGGGGATCTTGAACAGTCTCTGATACAATCAGAGTAAATGAGACTTTTGATCAAAGTCTGAGAAAGAAGCCCTTGTTCCCTCTTATAGATTCAAATGTGAGAACAATGTAGTGCCGAGGGTTGCTGATTTATCTTCTGACTCTGAAGAGACATCTAGTCCCTTAGAATGGAGCCAACTAGAAAAATTGAAACCGAGATTGGGAGAGAAGTGAGGCATGGTTATATGATTTAAGGTTTCAAGTTCAGCTCTGCTGTATCCCCCAGATTTTTTAGTTACAATACCCAATAAATTACATTTTGTCCAAGACACTTAACCCAAAGAGTGTTGAAATACTATGTAAAGCCACTTAGTATAATTTCTGAAATGTAAAATATACATTATAAATACTATTAGCCTGGAATTGCCTTAGAGTAGCGGTTTTTCAACCTTGGCTGCCCATTAGGATCACCCGAACAGCTTTTAAAATGTCCCAGTGCCCAGCAGTGGTCTATACCCATTAAATCTATGTCTCTGGGAGTGACACTCAGGCCTCACTGTGTTCTTAAAGCTTCACCGGTGATTTTTGTGGGGCAGCCAAAGCTGAGAACCACTGTTTTATGGCTAACTCACAAACAGGATTTATAAGAAAAGCGGGGGAAAAGAGAAGGCTTTTACTTTAAAAGGCAACCATAAGTATTGACTATTTATTGTGTCAAGATTTTGAAGTTCACTGCCTCTGTAGAGACGGCTTCTAATCCTGTTTGTGTTCTCTCTGGGAAATCGTTGCTGGTTTCTTTAGCAGGAGTTAAGAGAATATCTTTTTAGCCTCAGCAGGCTATGCTCATTTATTTTTATTCTATGAAAATCCCTCCAAGTTTTTGAGCTCGTTATTTTATTAGGAAGCAATAAATTTAACTTGACCATACATACTGCTACAAAGCTTAGTGTTCCATATGAGACAGCTTGATAGGCTGTGTTATCTTTAAACCTTCAGCTTTGCTTATGAGAGGTATTAATGTTATAATACTGATGTTAAATTGTGTGCAAATTATGGATTTATTAGGTTCCAGCCTCTATGAGCATATGACACTGAACATCACTTATGATAAACCTTGGAAACTTCTAGAACAGTGGGATTTTGAAGCTAGCATGTGGTAAAAAGAAGAGCACTGGGTTTATAAGTCATAAAACAAATCTTTACCACTGAGAAGCTGGTTTGCCATTCTGAGTTTCAATTTTTCTCCTTTTAAAAATGATGTGAATAATATTTCACCTGTAAATCTTACAGGATAAATAAACTACAGTCATTTGCATGGATAAGGTTTATAAACCAAAATAAGGATACCATATAAGTTTTGGAAACACAGGATTACACGACATGTGAGTTTTACCTGTATGATTTGAAAAATCAAGATATTTCAATAAATACTAATGTGATACTTATTCAAAAAGGCTGTGCCTCACGGGTCAGAGAAGTATCGGAAGCCTGTAGAAATCATCCTGGTCTGTGGTATTGTGTCATTTGATCCTTTTCAATGTCAGTTACATCAAAGGAAAAACACTCCAATATTTGTAGGCATCTATTATGAGCCAGGCAGTTTAAAACATTGTGTATTAGTTTAACAATATTTAATTGAGTACCTGATATGTATCAGGTACTGTCTCATTTAATCACAACAAGCAGGTGAGGAATCCAAGTCCTAGGGCTGTTAAGAAATATAAGGTTATATTGCTAATAAATGGCAGAACTGGAATTAAAATTCAGGTCTAACTCCATAGCAAACTATGTGTCATGATGTCACACTGATTCCCAGGTCTTACAGAAAGACAGTTATTCATCTAAAAAGGGATAGAAAACTCTGACAACTATCACACCCTTTTTCCTACCAATTATTTTTTATACTGCAAATTTGGAAGGTTGAGTTCAATGTAGGAAATGGGCTGATTCAGATTCCTGGTTCCCCTAACAAATCATTTGTCAGATTTTAGTCTGTTGGATGCTCTCATCACCAACATAGTAGCGCTTATCAGAGACACTGTAAAAGGACGATATTTTACAAAATGTATGCATTCTAGTTTCTGAGTATAAATATTTCTCTTAGGAATTTTGGATATTCCCTCCCACCCCCCCATGGGAAGTGGAATTAGCTGGTCAAAGAACTGGATGCTTTCAATATCTATTAAATGTGTTTAGGGACCATACTGTTAAAATGAGCTATTTTATTATCTCAGTTTCATAAAAAAAATATCTGAGGCTTAGAAATTTGCAGAAATGGAAGAAACATATCTCAAATAATTTCTTTATCCACAACCCCCAAAGTTTAGGAAAGTAATCAATTTGGTAGAAAAGCTCTTCTTCCGTTTTGATGGGAATAGAATTATAATGTCAACAAGGCACAGGCTGAGAACCTTTGCAAACCAAAGGACATGTCCCTCCACTGACCCCCAACTCAGGTTCCATTTGATCTTCAGGTAATAAATCAAAATGGAAAAGAATTTAATCTTCATGTTCTAAGTATGCAATAGAATTCTCTTAATTGAATGCGATGATAATTGTGGAAACCTTTCTAGAAACTTTTGGGAGGAGAGGAAATTTCTTTTTTTTTTTAATTGTAGAAATAATAGCTATCGCCTTGTTATTTTAAATTCATCCAAAGGACACTAGTTTTTCATTTGAAAAACTCATTTATGTAGAAACACCTGGCCATGAAGATGCTCAACAATGTCACAACAAACTATTCAGAAGAAATGGGTTATGTATATAATATACAAACCACTTTCATCTCTGATTCCTTCATATTTAGTGGACCTACAATCTTGACATGCCATAGTCTCCAAGCTATCTTCTCATTAGCTGTTTTTTCTCTCCACTCATGAGGCATTAAAAAAAATCAATGAATTGCTTTTAACACTATCATGTCCCTTTCTTTTAAACATCTTTGTATTTGCAATTATAGTATGTATTGTTCCTTTCAAACTTTACATTCATTATTAAGAGGATTTCAGATTTATTAGCTCTTGTCTGCACAACATTTTGAATAAAATATTTGCCTTTTCTTCATTTGTAAATTGCAAAAAGCAAATCCTTTATCCCTTGCCTTCCTCACTCCAGCATTATTTTAATGAACTGTTCTTTAAGTCCAAGTATCCCTAAAAATTTTTCATTTGAATGTCGAGGTTTAGCTGGCTATTTAAATCATTCATATATAGTTATAAATATGAAGAAACTATAATCTTTTATTAATCCCATATTTAGAAATATGTCTTCTCAATAAAATTCTTCTAATACATGGCACTCAAACCATAGACAGCATAATTCCTATTTGTGTGACAACAATATAGTTTTAGAATTCAAAATCCTAGTCATGATTTTCATAAGCAGCATATATCCTCTATGTTTAATCATCTAGCAAACATACTGCACATGAGTGAGTCCATGCACCTTATGAGCTGATAATTCAGAAAATAACCCAGCTAATATATACTATGAAGTACTATAATATTAGCTAGAACCTTATAGGTACATAAGAAATATAAAATTACGCTAAAGAGATTTACAAGAAAGAAAGATCACTTATGCATTGAATGCTTTCAATTAATATAACATAGATTTTTGTTTCTGATGTAGCCAAGTAAGCTCCTGCCAGACCAACACCCCTGCAAGTAACAACTATAAACTGTAGGCTAAATACAAAAAGCCTAAAGGCAATGGAGACTGAAAATTGTAGTCAAAAGTAGTGAAGAGTTGACACTTGGAAGAAAGGAATGGAATACTGCATGTAGTATATAAAATTCTCATAAAAACTCACAGAGTTTCTGGCCAGAAGAACCAGAGGACAGAGTTCAGGACAACCACAGATGTTTGGAAATAAGAAGAAAATAGAAAAATTAAGATAGTCAGAGAAGAATAGTCCCACATTTTGTGTATAAATCTGCCCAAATCTCTGGCTGTGCACTGAACCACATATGCACAGGGAAGACTCCAAGCATTAAGATGAAGAATTGAAGAACCACATGGAAATGTGAGCTATTGCTCAAGGGACAGGATCTGACTCACAGTTTGAATCCAACCAAGTTAATGGCCTACTAACTAATAAAGAAATGAGAAGTTAACACTCTTCAGAGTGAGATAACAGAATCATGAGTTTACACAAAGGAAAAATGACAATATCCACGTTAAAGTGCATAATAAACTCACATAATGTAGATTCAGAAAAATATTCCCTCTAAAGAGAAAATTAATAAACTAAGATCAACCCTCAATAACTCAGATATTGGAACCAGCAGATAGGACTTTAAAGCAGCTGCTATAACTATGATTAATGATTGAAACAAAAATATGCTCATAATGAATGAAAAATAGGAAATCGCAGTAGAGAAGCAGAAACTACATATGTAAAAAAAAAATTCCAAAAGGAAATTCTAGAACCAAAATATACAATATGTGGGAAGAAAATACCCACTGGACAGGCTTAATATAGCAGATTGAATATGGCAGAGGACCGAGTCAGTGAATATGAAGACAGAGCAATAAAATGTATCTAATCTGAAGAACAGAAATAATTAGAATAGAAAAATGACCAGAATCGTATAAATTTGTATTACAATATCAAAAGGTAATATCCATGTAAGTGAAATTCCAAAAGAAGAAGAAAAAAAGAGGGTGTCAGAAAAACCATTTGAAGAAATTATAGATGAATATTTCCCAAATCTAGGGAAAGACATAAAAATTCAATTCAAGCAGGATAAGTACTAGAAAAAAAACATATATAGGCACTTCTAGATAAAATGCAAAGCTAAAAAGATTTCTCATGACATACTTTGCATCAGAAACAATGGAATTGAGATTTCTTGCTTAAAATCAGCACAATAATGAAGTTGAAAACTGAAGTGGTACCAAGTGTGAATAAGTCCCATTTATTTTCTCAGAATGCATTTCATGGCATCTTCTATAATTTAGGCACTTTACCAAGTACTTGACAAAGAGTGATGAACAAAACCAAGTCTTTGCCTTTCTGAGTCTTACATTCTTATAAGGGGGGAAAAAAAAAGAAATGGAATACTTATTATTTAGTAATTCTACTTGAAGCCCTTACATATTCTGGGCCAGTCTAGCTTAAAAGATACTTAATGTGCCATTATATTTGAGCATCTTTCTAAAATAAACTGAACACTGACATATATAAAGCAAGATTATTTAGATTCTCTTGGTGGAATCTCTCTTCATTTAGAAATAGGTTGATGAATGGAGTATTACTTAAGAACTCTGGGTAGTGCCTTGATTAATTGCCTCATCTGAAAATCTGGCCCCCTGTTTTGAATGACAAGACATTTTTGGCACCCAAGGCTTTTCACGCCCTGCATGTCAACTTATGTTAACTACATATCGTATAAGATTAGAGTAGTACTTATTTAGTCACTTATAAAGAGAAATATACTTATACTAGAGGCCCGGTGCAAAAAATTTTGTGCCCTCGGGGGGCGGGGGGAGGGGGGTCCCCCAG
>NW_005354291.1:4814006-4829235 GCF_000412655.1 Myotis brandtii | reverse complement strand
GAGCCCGGCTGAATGGAAGCCCTTTTCTGGGGTTTTGTTTAGCTTCTTATTTGCAACATAGTATATAGTTGCTTAGAGTTGCAACTGAGAGGCTGGCAAGTGAGGCGGAGAACGTTGGAATCTGCAGCAAGCTAGCCTCCCTGCTCGCTTCAGTGCCTGGCTGCCGGCCGCCATCTTGGCTGACAGTTAATTTGCATATACTCACTGATTAGCCAATGAGAAGGGTAGCGGTCGTACGCCAATTACCATGTTTCTCTTTTATTAGTGTAGATAGACTAGATTAGTCACACTGGCATGATCTCCACCCTATGATCAAACATGTGGAAAGCCAAATCATAATCAGAAATTCATCTTAATTTTTCACAAAAAAATCACTGTGATAGGGGCAGAAAATATTTAAAGTGTGTATCCTCAGTGCACTTTCTCCCAGTAGACAGACTTCCATGAAATGCTAGATTATAACCAGAAGTAAGCTTGGTGAGCGGGAAGTCAGAACAAGGGGAGTCGGATAAATGAAAGGTCTAATAGCATCACTGTAAGACTACCTGGTGTAGTCATCTCATAATGGGCTTGCTATTAACACCAAAATGCTTAAAGCACTCATTCTCACTTCCCACTGGATTATGATTGCACGGGCTCTGCCACCATTGTGCACTAACTCTCCTTTTTCTATTCTTCCAGGGCTGATTAATTCCACTACCGCACATTCATGCTTTGGATATACTGAAACATTCAAAAAGTTACATTCCAGCCCTGCTGACAAGACAGCCACCTGCTCTCTTTTGGGTAACTGTATTTCTTGCCTCTTGACCATGTGTATTTGGCAGTGTAATCCCCCAAAGATTATCCTATTACCTTCATTTTTGTACTTGGTTCTCCAGAAGTCAGATGTTCCTCCACACTCTCCCATGCAAGTAATAGATAATAACTGCATTGGTAATTATCATCACAGATATGTAGTCGGAAATAATTTGAAGCTATATGCCTTTTAAGATTTCTATTTATTTTGGGGGCATTGTGATTATATGTTTCCTGGAGTGTATTTCTTTTTCTTTTGATCCATATGTTTATAAAACTTAAAAGTGACCTTAGAGATCATCTCACTGAATAGCTTATCTTTGTAGGAGAGGAAAATGCCACTTCAGAGATTTTTAGGCCATAGAATATGTAAGTTGTACATAGTGGAAGCTAAAGTCAGTATCCACTGACTTTCAGCCTCCCCTATTTGCTGCTTCCTGAGGGGCACAACCCTTCAAGAATTAGATTTCCACAGAGATTTCCCTTGTATTCTTTAGGGTGGTAATGCCATCTTTTGAATATTTATGTTTTTTTAAATACCTCCCCCATATGGTAGGCACAAAACTGGAGACCCGGGTCATCATCTTCACTCACTCTCCCATTCCCCATGACAAGTGTCCAGATGTCTTTGTAAATTTCCCATATATCATGACTTCTAGGGAGCCAAGGACCGAATGAGTTTTAGAACTATTCTATTAAACAATTTGTAACATTTGGCACTTCTAAGATTTCTCTTCATCTTAGAACCTTTCCCAACATCCTATAAAACCATTGTAGGGTGAATGATGAAAGAATAAAGTAAAAGTGACTTTGGCCTCAAGCTTTGTAATGATTACTTTTGGCTGTTGTTCTTTTCTTTTCTTTTTACTTTACATTCCAAATACATCCATGAGAGGATTTTTGCCTTTTCTTGGAGCTGTGAGAAACAATATTTATTTTTCTTCATCAAATCATTTAAATTGAGGGGAAATGTTGGTCAGGTAACTAAGAGCATTGTTTGCATTCCAGACAACAACTGAAATTAGAGGTGGCATCCTGGTTTTCTGCCTACCCACCTACCTCCTCCCTGAACAATCCCTATGTTCACTTACATTAAGGTTTCTAAGCTCTAAAACCACAAATACTTCCAAACCCAGAGTTTCACTAGACAAACCATAACAACAAATAAGACAGCTGATTTTCAGTCATTGTGAGAATATACCAGTGATTGACAAATCTTTATGGACATATGTATTTCCTGGCTCAAATGTCATTAACACCTCTACCCTGTAGACAGGTGACAATGAGGTGAAGAATTTTAGTCTATAGACACTTGCCTGTGGCCAGCAGTACTGCCTAATGAACACGTTGACCCTCTCAGTCAGCTTGTCCATTTCCCTACGAGAGGTCAAAAACTGTCAGCCCAGGGCTGAATGTGAGCCACAGAAATTGTTTGTTTGTCAGGGGCCGTGTTTTAAAAAAAATATTCAATACTTCAATGCAAAACTCTCGTAATAGTTGTATTTTTAAAAATCCACAGTGTTGAAGACTATAGCATTGAGATATTACTAATTGCAAAGAGCAAATAGAGGTGTGATTTTGAATTTACTCCACCCTTTGCTTCTGCTCTTTCCCCCTGTAAAAAATGACTCTACCTTGAACAGAAAATGAGGTTGGCATGAAAATAACAAAATTTAAAAAGCAGAAGTCTTCTGGGAAAAGTTGGCCCTGGGATGCTATTTACTTTTCTTTGCTTTGAGATCAAGGTATTTCCAAGAAATAGAATATTTATGAATACAGAGTTGTGGGAGGTTGAGGAGCTGTACTACTGCTTTGGGAGGATTTAAAATTGAGGCCAAATGGAAAATTCAAATCTGTATAAAACTTAAATGATGAAAAATAGCACCAACCTAACATGAGATATTTCCTTTATAAAAGTATGTCCTGCCCTTCTGGCGTGGCTCAGTGGTTGAGCATCAACCTATGAACCTGGAGGTCATGGTTTGATTCCCAGTCAGGGCACATGCCTGGGTTGTGGGCTTGATCCCTAGTGTGGAGGGTGCAGGAGGCTGATCAATGATTCTCTCTCATCATTAATGTTTCTATCTCTTTCTCCCTCTCCCTTCTTCTCTCAAATTTATAAAAATATATATTTTTTAAAAGTATGTCTTAAAGTCTAAAGTATTATCTTTCAAAAACTTTTGTATGTCAATAGAGTCCATCTCAGGGAACTAAATGGACATTAGGAATGTAGAACTCAAACAAAATCACTGGAGGCTCCAGCCGTCCAGCACTTCTTGTTATAGCAACTCCACTAAGAAGACTGTCCCCTGTTCTATACTATCTGTACTTTAAAGGGATTCAGTACAAACATTGACAGAAAACAAATATTTTTAAAGAAACCTGTTGCAAATACAAAGTTTATTTTTTCTCTTTTAGGTAGCTATGGTAGCTTATCCTAAATTCATGAGATAGAGGGTTCTTCAAAATAATCTACAGCCCGGCTGGTGTAGCTTAGTGGTGGAGTGTCGACCTATGAACCAGAAGTTCATGGTTCCATTACCAGTCAGGACACATGCCTGAGTTGTGGGCTCGATCCCAGTGTGGGACATGCAGGAGGCAGCTGATCAATGATTCTCTCACCATTGATGTTTCTCTCTCTCTCTCTCCTCGCTTCCCCTATGAAATTAATAAAAAAAATATTTTAAAAAATAATCGAAAAAGAAAAATTTTGACAAAAAAGGAGTTTTTCCTCATTTTATATGGAAAAATTTGAGCTACAAAATTTATTGGGGAAATATCCCCATGAGATTCCCCATAAAATAATTTGAAATCCTGTGTATTCCATCTTAAATTCATTTTGGTATGCCTCATTATACTGGCAGCCAACATTAATCTTCCCCCCTCTGACTTTTTGTAGTTTGGAATTATTCATGAAAAATGTGCTTAATTATATTCAGTTTAGCACTTTGTTGTACACAGTCTTGTATTATTCTTTAATTGTGCTTTGAATACCTTGCCTTCCATCAAGGTTGCATGCTACAGAGAAAGTAAAGCCGTCATCTACTTTAAATCAGCTATGTCATTTTTAAATAGTACCCGGTAAACAGAAAGGGCTCAATAAATGCATGTTACTCATGCCTCTCAAAGCTCCCTAACTATACCACCAACATCCTCACAAACTCAGGGAATTAAAGTAACCGCAACCAGTCCATAAGTTTCCTAGCAATATTCCTACAAAACATTCCCTTTTATCAAAGTCATAACACCAACAAGATTGAATTTAGTTGTTAAAATATTGTTACAAAGCCACACAGAGCGGGGGTTATTATTTTTATTTATACCATGAAAGGGTCTCTTTATGTGTTTGATTCATTCATGAGTTCACTGTGACAAGTTCAGAGGATGCCAGGTTTTTCTTTTCCTCTGTTTATTCATTTGACAAATATTAATGGGTGTCTTCCCAATACAAGACATTCTGCTAGGAGCTATTCTGGATACAACCATGAATCAGCAGAGATCTTGCCCTCAAATCTTATGATGCTTTGTTGTAAGGAATACTGTCAAAGCAGGTGGTCAGGCCACTGAGCCTAGTGCCCTGAAATCTGTAACAGACACATTTCCCTCAACATTCTATGTAAATGAGTAACATAACTAGAAGAGCAGATTCCATTTTTCAACTCAGATAAAATGCTTAAGGGGTACTTTTTAGTTGGGAAAGGAATATGTACTGTCAATTTTATACTTTATATTTTTATTAAAATTATTAAATATTAACATTAATTAAAACGCATATATATTTTTTGGTGATGATATTGAGGAAAATTATCAGGCATGGAGAGAAATATATAATGATGATTCATCTACTTCTATGAGAAGAGGAAGAAGATAGAAAAATAAATAAAAGGAAAACAGAAAAGAATAAGGAGAGAAAGAGACACAGAAAAAAATTTAGAAAGCCTGAAAGTTCAACACAAATTTATGGATAAAATGCAAATTGGTGGAGGGTTTTGACAGTTGTTAAGATAAGCCCAGGAAAGGGCTAAGAAAGTAGTAGAAGTTTGGAATTATATCACATTATTATAATGTTTGTATTTAATTTAAATCAGTGATTCTCAAAATGTAGTGTGAATACAAATCATTCATGGAATTGGTTTAAATTTCATGTTCTTGAGCCTTGTCCTAAAATTGCTCATTCAGGGGACCTGGGTGAGGTCTGGAAATCGTCTAGGTGTCCTCAGGTATGAGAACTACAAGAAAGACTGCTTGTTCCTTTGCTGTGATTTAGCCCTTGGGTGAAAGCTATCATCTTGATCTTCCATGTAGATTCAGATTTATTGAGTCCCAGTTATGTGGTAGGGGAAAAAATAGAGGACCCCAAATGGCAGTTCATGGATAGGTTTAGCCTCCAGATATGTTCTATGGTCCCTGCATAATGGTCTTACTACCTAAATATCTAAAAATTCGCATCAATATAAAAATGTATTTTTCTTTTTTTTAATTGGGAGTATTGACAGCACTAGTCTTAAACTCCTGCTGGGGAACATATTAATGAATCTGAGTCACTGCTGTCCTCATTGGTTGAGCTCTTCCATTTACTCTTTATCCAACCAATCCACATTATCTAAATGACTGTTAATGACACCCTTTTCACTCTTGCTTTGCAAGTCTGGCCCGTCAATTGTCCAACCTAATTATCACTGGAAGTCCTTCAATTCCTCTACATCTCCATTGCCCATACCCTAGTCCAGACTGTCACTATCTGCAGGCTGGATATCTTCAGCAACCTCCTAACTGGTACCTCTGCTTTCTGTCTTGCCCTGTCACCCATATTCCTACTCATATAGCTACTATGAAAACACACTGCACTTCCTGCAATAGAAGTCTGACCACATCACAATGGCTCTCCTCTTCCTGGGCTGGGTCTTCTGTTAACTGCTACAAAATCCATGGTTGGCACTTCTATACTCCAACCATTGGAAATAAGCTCAATATGTGGCATTTCTAAGAGTATTAAGATAAAAACATTTGTCGCAGATAGACAAGCTGATTAATTTGAAAAAGGAGCTTACTTGCTAATCCAGACTTCAGTAGCATAGACTTCTGTAAAAACTATGCAGGGTAGTTGTCAATGGACACAGGCATCAGAGCTTGAGTTCAAAAGATCAAAATCGATAGCATTAGAGGGCATTCTTTCCAAAGCATGGTAATGGCATAGCTCCCATTGGTTTTAATGGAAGTCATGAAGCTAACATGCTATGTAACCTTTTTAAAAATGGAAGGATTAGCTTTCAACTGGAGATGCCTCACAGTGTGTCTATTGACAGAGCATTATGCACAGAGCTTGAATTGATCAGAGGGACTTAAATTTCTTCTCTTTCCTCTTGTGTAAATTGAGTATTTGTTATCCTCCCTACCTATATAATAATGGTTTGGACTTTCAAAGTGGAACTTACTGGGGACTCAAAAAAAATACCACTGAAAGCAGGAGGTCAATACTTTCAATGTATGATATATATACCATTGGAAGATTTTATTTAGATGATCATTTTGTCAGATAGTTCTTCTTCATCCATTAATTTAAGAAAAATATAGAAAAGGTCTACTAAGTGTAGGGTATTGTTATTTATTGAAAAAAATATTTTTGGTCAAAATGGAGAAAATACCTCCTACTCTTCCACCTGTAAAATATGTTTGTGCTCTAAAAAGTGTAACTAAATTATTATGTACAGGGGGCTTACCTAATTTTTTTCTGTGACAAATTAAAATAAATGGAGTTAATAAAAATATTCTGCAATTGTAAAAATCAAATATCAAATATATGCTAGATAAATTGAACTCTTTAGATTCTATTTACTGCTACCCATAGATCCCTCAAATACTAAAATAATTTCAAAATAAATAAATTATATTCTTCTAAAAAACTAAACATAAACATGAAAATGTAAAAATAAATTATAAACATGAATTCCTGAAAATAAGTATTTTAGTAGGGTTCTGGGGCAGCCCATAGTCATAGAAAATGTTGAATCTATATATATAAAAGCCTAAGTGACTGGCCAACTGGCTAGTAGCTATGACACGCAATGACCACCAGGGGGCAGACGCTCAAAGCACAGGCATAGAAACATGGAACAGATTGATGAATCTCAGAGGGTAGTGGGGAGAGGGGAGGGTGGGAAGTGTTTAACTAACAAAGATCTTATATGCATACTAGAGGCCCAGTACACGGATGTGTGCACCGGTGGGGTCCCTCGCCTGGCCTGCACCCTCTTGCAATCTGGGACCCCTCCGGGGATGTTGGAGAGCCGGTTTCAGCCTGATCCCCGCAGGCCAGGCTGAGGGACCTCACCAGTGCACAAATCCATGCATCGGGCCTCTAGTATGACATAAATCATGATTCAAAACTAAATTTTCTTTGTAAAAATAAAATTTAATTTCAATCAGTTTGACTGCTTTTATAGAATAAAGAGCACATAAATATGCCATTGGTTTCAGATGCTTTTATGGCTTGCTGTGAAAGATAGTTGTTTCCACTTGAAAAAGCTACATATACAGATGGCATTTGGAATTTAGCCAAATGCTAACCTCTGAATGTTCAGTATATGTGTGGGTGTCCATAAACAGTCACTTATTTCATCCTCCTATAAACACTAGTTTCTGCAGTGATGGTGTGCAGTCACATCACAGCTGCTTGGTTTGCTAAAGTGAATATTAACACTCCCCTTTACTCACTGTAACATGGTTCTCACTCAAATAGTGGCCCAGTCTTTCTCCTTTCATATATATTCCCCAGATAATGAAATATTTTTTGGGAGCCCTGGAAACCTTAACCAGCACAGACTCGCAAAGCCATGCTGCCAGACCCTTTAAGGGTGATTTTGTAGCTCTGCACTACCTTTCATTTAGATAGACAGAATGTGCCTCATATATTACAGAAACTTGTGTTCTATTTCATCACACCCCAAGGATGTCACTTATCATCACCCTTGGTCATGCAGAGCTGAAAGAACAGGAGAGGTAGATGTGCTCTGCCATTCATAGCTGGGCTCCCTTTTGGCTGCAAAAGAAAGCTCTTGACACACTGTGGACCATTTCTTAGCCATTCAGTGATCTTCAAAGAAGAGCAAAGAGCACCTTTCACAAAAATGACATTTCAACAACTCTGTCTTTTCTTATTTCTAGCCCTCATTCAAGAAGTATCCACCATTTTAAGAGATGCTCAGTTTTGAAGGGCACACAGGATACAAGTTCTGGCTGTGTCTCTGCCCCCACACATGGATTAAAAGTCATTTCTGATGACTTGGAGCTGCAGTATTGTGCTCTTTTTCAGCAGGCGATTTTCGTGGACCTTCACAGTGAAGGTAAGAGAAAAGACTCTTTGGAACTCCGATGTCTTGCTTCAAATAAAAATGTTTTTGCTAAAAATCCACATTAACTTCAAGCTATAAACAGATAATTCTTTTTCCTACAAAGAACCTCCATGTTTCAAAATCAGTTCTTGTCTTTCATACACCAGTTTATTTTACCTGATTTATCCTTGTTTTTCCTTATAGCTCATCACCTTTTTTCTCTCAAGTTATTATTTTTAAATATTATCTGCATTAAGATAAAACATATAAGATGAAACTTCCAAACCTGTAGGGGTTTAGTGGGAGGCAAGCAGAGGAAGTAATTATTAGGTTTTCCAAGAAGAGATCACTGGTTGGCAAGAAGCTGTTTGTACTCTGATGAGATTTTAGGCTCTTGAAGGAACCACAGTGGGATATTAGGTTGTAACAGAGGAAACAGATCTGTGTAACTCATTTCTGTTCCTTGTCTATGAATCTGAATATTAGTCCCCTTAAAGTGATTCTAGAAATATTTGATTCACTTTCTTTGTGAACATAGAGGAAGTAAAATCTCTGAGAAAGGAACTTAAGAAACGATTGTATTTAGGAGCATGTGTACATATATCCATAAGTGGGGGCCCAGCTACAAATGACCAAACAAATCTATGAACTGTTCATTAGGAGGCTGTGCTAATCACCAACTCGTGAACTTACTTGGTCATGTGGCTTAGTCTCTGAGCCTCTTTGGGCTTGAATTTTCTACATTCTTCCCCTGCCCTCCAGACCCCAAATATTCACTGCACTTCTCTATTGGGTTCATCATCACAGGGCCCTCCTTGGTGCTCCTCCTTTTGGAAGGAGTATACTTCCAACTGCATTGACGTCAGGCTTGGCTGTGAACTTGCTTTGCTCAATGGGATGTGAGGGGAAGTGACATTCACCACATCCAAGCAGAAATGTTAAGACCCTTCACTTGGTTCTGCCATTACTCCCTCTTTCTTTGCATCAACAACCCTATATGACAGTAAGGGGATGCTAACTATGAAAAGATTCCAACAAAGCCCATTTGTTTAATGAGTTTTAAACCTACTGGTAGTTTGGGCATGTATTAATTAATGAAGTGATGTAGACCTGCCACTTCTATGGATCATGATAAACACAAAGAAGTTGCATGCTTTTGATTCTTCATGAAAGAGAAGTTGGTTATAATAAAACATTCAATTATTTGGGGGATATAACTAATAAACTTTGAAGCATTCCAATCAGCGAGACTCACCACTAGTTTTTCCTTGAAATGTAATAATTAAAATGTTCAATTATAGTTTCTCAGAAGTACATTTTTAAGGAAGAAGTCACCCTAGGTAATTTTTCATAAAATGACTGTATGCTTTGAATTTCCTCAGAAAAGGTTAGACAGCTTCAAAGTTAGATGTTTTAAGAAGTGAGAATTAATGACTGTTTGACAGGTTGAAAACGTCGTACTTGACAGCAGGGTTATAGCTGTTTGATTGTAAGACTTAGATGTTCTGCTTTATTGAATGTCAGGCAGCTTAGCTGAGAGATCATCCGAATAACTTCTCTTCCTTAAAACCAGAAATTTTTCATTTAAAAGCATAAGAGTAGTTTTAATCAAATGATGATCCCTAATATCCTTTACAGCTCTAAAGCGCTGTGATTTTATGAACTCAAACCAGTTTTTTTTTTTTCAGGGTTACAGGAAACTAGAATTTCTGTTATTTCACTATTAACTGAAATCTGAATATCAAAAGCCCCTTAAAATTCTGGGGTGGCTCTGAGGTGGAAAATTAAATAATCTTATAACTTCCTTTTCAAATGTTAACACATTAACAACATGCGTTATTTGTTGCTATTCCTAATGTATTTCTGTTGCAACAAACAAGTACAATTTATTTTTTATGTAGTGTCAAATGAATAAAATGAGCATGCCTGTCTAGATTATTACTCATTTAGGTATAGGGAATGGTAGTAGGGTTGCCAGATAAAATAGAGGATGCCTGTTTAAATTTTATATTTAGGTAAATCATAAATAACATTTTAGTGTTAAGTATGTCCTAAATGTTGCATGGCTCTGTAATGTTAGCACAACTAGGAAGGAACAGGCAGGGTCTGTGGACAATACCAGATAAGGGATCTAGAGTCCCAAATGGTATTGAAGAGGAGTTTAGACTTGTGACACTAGGGTCAAAGGTGAGCAATCCCGGTAAAGTAGAAAAGCATGGAGATCAAACCTAGGCAAGGAGTCTGAGTGATAATCATGGAACATCACATGGATTTTAATTTTCTCTGTATAGTCAGTATCTCTGCAATAAAATATTTCATTCCAGCCCTGGCTCAGTGGCTCAGTTGATTGGATCATTGTCTTATACACCAAAAGGTTACTGGATGATTCCCCGTCAGGGCACATACCTAGGTTGTGGGTTTAATCCCTGGTCAGGGCATGTACAGGAGGCAACCGATTGATGTTTCTCTCTCACACTGATGTTTCTCTCTCCCTCCACCCCCCCCCTTTCCCCCCCCCCTAAAAAAAAAAAAAAAAAAAATCAATTAAAAACACATTTCTATCTATCTCTATCTCTATCTATCTCTATCTCTATCTATCTCTATCTCATCTATATCTACACCTATACCTACATCTATATCTACATCTACATCTATATCTATATCATCATCTATTTCATGCCAAGAATGGTTTAAGAACATTAAATGTGCTAATTAAATCCTTATAATAACCCTATGCATTAGAAACTCTATTACTAACTATAATAACATCAGTATTTACATACTTACTCAAAACAGGAACCTGGAATTTACCTCAGGCTTTCCTCTTACTAATACTCTAAACAGTCCCAAAATCTACTTTTATATTATCTCTTAAATTCTCCCTTTATCTTCAGCTTTAAATCATGTGTAGCAACAGCTTCTAGAACAACTTTCACAATGTAGTGACACTGATCTAAAATTCAAATTTGATTATTTCTCTCTAATGTTCTAAGTTCTTGAGTACCTTTTGAAATAAAGTTCAAATTTCTCAGCTTAGAAGACTCTACAGTAACTGATCTCTTCCTACTTTCCTGCCTTTTTTTTTTCACTTTGAAAGGAAGTACCTCTCCCTTTTTCTTTTTTAATTTCGTTTTTATTTTGTTGTTAATCCTCACCCAAGGATATTTTTTTCCATTTAATTTTTAGAGAGAGTGGGAGGAAGGAAGGGAGGGAGAGAGAAAAAGAGAAAAGCATCAATGTGAGAGAGACACATCAATTGGTTGCCTCCAAATGAGGATTGAACCTGCAACCCAGTTACATGCCCTTGACTGCAAACTGAACCAGGACCCTTCAGTCCACAGGCCTATACTCTATCCACCAAGCCAGGGACCTCTCCCTTTTTCTGCTTCCCTAGAGGCATGTACATATGAACTTCAGCTCTTTGGGGGTGATGTAAAGGAAGCTCCTGCTTCTTGCCTCCATTCCCCTCTCTCTCCTTCTGCTTCTCAAACAAACTGGTAGACTGGAGAAAAGATCAGTAAAAGTTAACAGTTATAATACATGTAGCGTGATGCAGCCAGATGATATAAGTCTTGGGGAAAACAAAGTTTCTAGGCAGAGGATGAAAGAGCAAGGTCATGAAGAATAAGAAGAATGCTGAAAATGTCTTAATTTTTCTTCACCCTTTTGGCCTATTGATAGGTGAGACACAAAGAAACCTTATCATCTTCTCCTTTGGATGGCTGAACAGAAATCATTGTCATTAGAGTAAAGCTAAATTCCAATGAAGAAGTTGAAGTAGAGAATTGTTCTGGGAAGAGGCTAAGGATTTAGAAGAGTTTGTTTACAGTGGAAGTGAAGTTCCCCAGGGCACAGGAACTGGGCAAGCTGGATGGATATTAACAGAGGAAAGAATACACTAGTTTGCTGATGGAATATAAGAAAGTAGAGCCTTAGAGGGACTTTCAGGTGGATTTTGGTGGAGGAATAGTTGGCCTAAAGTTTAAAGTAACTATGATACCTAACATTTTGTGTTTCTTTCTACTTGCCTAGCATTTGTCCAAGAACTTTACATAGGATATTCTGCTTTCATTTAATTAATTTATTTTTAATATAACTTTATTTATTTCAGAGAGGAAGGAAGAGGGAGAGAGAGCTAGAAACATCAAAGATGAGAGAGAATCACTGATAGGCCGCCTTCCATGTGCCCCCCACTGGGGATTGAGCCCACAACCCAGGCAACCCAGGCATGTGCCCTTGACCAGAATTGAACTGGGGACCCTTCAGTCCTGCAGCCCAATGCTCTATCCACTGAGCCAAACCAGCCTGGGCTGCTTTCATTTTACAGGTGAGAAAACTAAAGCAGAGGAATATGCCTTTACATAGCTGCAAAGTGGCAACTCCGGGTGTAAACTTAAACAGTACATCATAAGAGAAACTGCTAGCATGGTTTGGGCACAAGTATTGGTGAATATTTTCATTGCCTCTGCAACTTAACTCTGGGTGAAAAGAGAAGGTGAATTAAATCCTTTAAGTTCTATAAATAGAGGTTTCCAAAGCTTTATAGCTCAGGCAAACTTTAGCTTTCCTCATATTCAATTCCCTTTGAACAGTTAAATGTTAGGAACCAAAATCATTTGGCAAAAGATAATACAAAATGAGTTTATTATGGTTTAAATAGTTACTTGTATATTTCCAGGATTAAGAGGTTCCTTGATTGCAACATTTCATGGAAACCATTCATGATTAATGTAAACCTTCCCTGAAACATTTTCTTTCAGGTTACAGATACCAGTCAAGAAAATATTATATATATTAGAACATGATCATACAAAAACAACTACCTCAAATTCTGAAAACTGGCCAATACAGAAAGCACTTTTTTTTGGTTTTGTTTTGCCCTCTAGGCTAATGAATATAACCGCTGTCAGACTCCAAATGTAGCTCAAATTCTCTAGTCAAGGACATTTTCATTAGAGTGGCCTTTCTTTATCCTCGTCAGAATTGAGCTAGCCCAATGTCTTGACTTTTTGGATATAATTCCTGTAGAAGAATGGTTGGTATAGTGACAACTGTATGGATTTTTTTACTCATCAAGTTTTAACCTTATCTTCCTTCTTTATTAACTCTGTGACCTTGCTAAACTTACTGAAATTCAAAGCTGTAATCTTTGAAGTGGTTAGAAATGTACCTGAAACCACATCCTTGCTCAGTTCTTTGCCGCTCCTGCTTCGCTTGCTTTGAAGAACTCCCCCATACAGCCCACACGTCAAATCCTTGTCCCAAACTCTACTTCGAAGGACTTTGACCAAGACACTTGCTGCACTCCCACTCTTGTTTTGTTGTTCGCCATGGTGATGGTGGTGGTGGGCATTTTTGTTTGTTTTGTTTTTCAGCTAAGAATTTCCTTTTCTGTGAACACTTGGCTGGTTGGTTCCGTCTTTGACCTGTGCTCTGTCTTAGAGATTTCTGAAGACCTTGAAACATGCTTAATATTGTAACAGCTATGCATTTTCATTGTGATTCAGTGCACGTTTCTCCTCTAGACTGTATGCTCCAAGAGGACACTGCAATTATTTTTCCTTTTTTTAGCTTTAGAGCTTGGCAGGGTTCCTTATTCTCAGAATATATGAAATAGGAGTGGGATAGTCAACGGTGGGGGGAAAGTAAAGAAGAAATATGTATTACCTATCTGGTTCACTATTATTTTTACTTATTCCCTTAACACAACAGTATCAAAAGCAACAAGAACAACAATACTTTTTCAAATTGTTTTGGTAACAGAAGAGAGGCAGAAAAATGTATGTGCAATGGGCAGTAGTGAGTATTATCAGGGAAAGGGAGCAGATAACCACCTTAGTGGAAGAAAAGTCAGAGTGGAGGTAGAAATGGCTCAAGGCAATGAAACATCCCTAAAAGAACAAATTGGCTTAAAGGCTTGGCTCCCAAAGTTCTTCATTCCTTCAACTTCCTGTCCTCTCCACTGTAAGTTTATAATTTCCCTAAAGTTTTCTTCTCCACCCTCACACCCAAGCAGATTAGTTCTTTTCCTGTCACATTTCTGTCCTCCTTCTCTCAAGAGTTTCTCGCCGCAAGCCAAAAGTGTCTAGTGCTGTAAAGAATCTACACTAATAAAAGAGAAACATGGTAATTGGTGTACGACCGCTACCCTTTTCATTGGCTAATCAGTGAGTATATGCAAATTAACTGTCAGCCAAGATGGCAGCCAGCAGCCAGGCACTGAAGCGAGCAGGGAGGCTTGCTTGCTGCAGACTCCAACGTTCCCCGCCTAACTTGCCAGCCTCTCAGTTGCAACTCTAAGCAACTATATACTATGTTGCAAATAAGAAGCTAAACAAAACCCCAGAAAAGGGCTTCCATTCAGCCGGGCTCGGACCGCAACATTGTATCTATGTTTTCAGCAGCAAGGCCCCAGAGCTAAAGCTGGCCAAAAAAAAAAAAAAAAAGAGAGAAGAAAACAAGGAGCGGTTGGAAGCTTTAGTCACTCGCCAGCCGGAAAACAGCCCTCAGCCCCTCACCCAGACTGGCCAGGCACCCCAGTGGGGACCCCCACCCTGATCCAGGACACCCTTCAGGGCAAACCAGCCAGCCCCTACCCATGCACCAGGCCTCTATCCTATATAGTAAAAGGGTAATATGCCTCCCAGCACCGGGATCAGCGGAGCAGCGAGGCTCCCGGCACCGGGATCAGCGTGACAGGGGGCAGCGCCCAAACCCCCTGATCGCCCTGCGGCTCTGTGTGATACAGGGGGCTGCGCCCAAACCCCATGATCGCCCTGTGGCTCTGTGAGTGACAGGGGGCGGGGCCACAACCTCCCTATCCGCCCTACTCTGTTCGTGACAGGGGAAGGCACCCCAACCCCCTGATCAGCCCTCCTCTGTGCCTGATAGGGGGGAGCTCCCCAATCCCCTGATTGCCCTGCGGCTCTGTGTGTGACAGGGGGCGGGGCCACAACCTCCCTATCCGCCCTACTCTGTTCGTGACAGGGGAAGGCACCCCAACCCCCTGATCAGCCCTCCTCTGTGCCTGATAGGGGGGAGCTCCCCAATCCCCTGATTGCCCTGCGGCTCTGTGTGTGACAGGCTGCGGCGCCCCAACC
>NW_005354291.1:4787305-4813529 GCF_000412655.1 Myotis brandtii | reverse complement strand
CCCGATCTGCCCTGCTCTGTGCATGACGGGGCGGCGCCCCAACTCCCCAATCGGCCCTGCTCTGAGCCTGACCAGGGGCTGCACTTAGGGATTGGGCCTGCCCTCTGCCACCCGGGAGCAGGCCTAAGCCAGCAGGTCGTTATCTCCCGAGGGGTCCCAGACTGTGAGAGGGCACAGGCCGGGCTGGGGGACCCCCCTCCCCCCGCCCCCCGAGTGCACAAATTTTTGTGCACCGGGCCTCTAGTCCTATATAATGAAAGACTAATATGCAAATCTACCGAACGGTGGAACGACTGGTCGCTATGACATGCACTGACCACCAGGGGGCAGATGCTCAACCCAGGAGCTGCCTCCTGGTGGCCTGTGCACAACCACAGGGAGAGCGCCACTCAGCCACAAGTTGGGTTCCCCGACGGGGAGTGGGCCTAAGCCATCAGTCAGACATCCCCTGAGGGCTCCTGACTGCTAAAGGGCGCAGACTGGGCTGAAGGACAGCCTCCCCCGCCCACCTCCCAGTGCACGAATGTTGTGCACTAGGCCTCTAGTTGACTTATAAAGAGACTTTGGGCTAAATTTTGTTTTTTCCTTACAAATCTGATCATACGTTCCAATTTGTGACACCAACTTTGAAAACAATCATGTGCTTGTCATTTCTTGACTTCAATAAAATTTTCCAAATTTTCACAAGGGCAGGGCACACATGTCCATGAATGTCAGGCTCAAACTCACCAGAACCCTAAAAAAAACAAATTGGGGATCCGACACCCTCTTCCCCTATTGGTGACGGCTGGTATTGCTCTTTGTTGCCGATACACCTGGTGAACCTCTCATAGAAGGGAGAAATCCAAACATCATGTACCCCTTGAGTAATTGTATTTTCTACTCTTATCTTGTAGATCCAATTGGGTCTTTCCAAAATTTCAGACACTCCAATTATCACCTACAACCTTGCCACCTCAGTAGAACTCACCCTGCTTCTCTGGAGCTTAAAGACCCTGGCTAGCTTTGTTCTCTACTTCCCTGGAACTGGGAAGTTGTTCCCTCCTTTTTTAAACCTTCTGGGAAGCACCTGCAAAGTCATGTTATGAAAGACCCCTACTGATATTTTCTTCATGACTTTGAGAGTCACCCAATACTTGATCCCCCCGCCACCTCCTCCCCCCAATTTAATTCCTAACTCTCTCCTATCCCTTGGAAATACCTCCATTATGCTTGAAATGGATATGGGGCACTGTGCCAGGAGCCTCAAGGCTACAGGTCCTGACAGCCAGGTGAATATGGCACCCCTCCCTGCTCCCAAGTTCTTGTTTCCCACATGTCTAGTCCCCGAGATCCCAGTGTATCTCCTGATACTCAATTCTGAAATGAAGATACATAGTGTCAACATTTCATATATATTTTTTTTCAAAAAAATGAGAGCACAGGATTGTGCAGGCTTCTACATAAATGCCTTAAAAAATTCCTAATGCAGTTAACATGTCATTCACCCAAAATGCAAGTTCTTGGAAATTCTAGTTTATTCGAACACAGTCCTCACACTGAATGTGATGCCCAAATCTCTGAGCACAGAAGCAATTGTCAGAAAAAGTCAGCACTGAAGTATGGCCTTAGGGTCTCAGGGAAGAAATTGACTGCTACTATTTAGCACATAATTATTTATTAGTTTGCTGTCTGAGTTTCCCAACTCACAGCCAACAGCTAGGGCAAAAGCAAAATAGAAGAGAGTTCACATGAGTTTATACTGAAGGTAATACAGCTGAGAAATGACAGAGAATCTGGTGAGTAGAAAAGAGAGGACTAAAAGCAAGAGTATTTTGCTGCATATTGGGAAACATTTTAAGAATTAATGCACAGCTTCTGCAAGTAAAGATGTTCTTTCCCCTCACATGTTTTAATGTTTGGAAATTGACATGCATGTAGCTTATCAATGAGTATATTTAATATTTACTTTGTTTTTCCTAGAAGAGTTGTTTTTGCAGTCATAAAAGAGGAAGTGTAGTATAATAGTGACCCTAAATTATCAAGAAAAGTTTAAATTTTGTTGAAAGTATATTAACTTTAAAAAGTTGTAAAATGCTTAATAAATATTTGAGTATCTCCCACAGGGGGAAAGAGATTAAATACATAGTATTGAAAACTGTTGAAATTATAGTTTTTTTATCTGAAAAATTCACTTATTGAATTCTCCAACACCAGCAGAAAAAATGAGTTTTTATCCCAAAAAAAAAACACCCAGTACTTCAGCATTTGTTCTCCTTCAACAAGAGAAAACACTATGCAAAATGACCTAAATTCTGTTAAAGCATTTTTGCACAATTTCTGTCCCTTTCATATTAATTTATGAAAGACTGGCATGCTATATTTAACTACATAAATATATATTACTCTGACTTACAAGTTTACTTTTTGCTTTTACGTGATCCTATAAGAAACACAGCATCATTATAAGACATTAAGAAGTATAATATATTATTTCCTATAATGAGAAAATACCCAAAATAGGTCACTCAAGTAGATTCTCCCAATTGTGAACCACACTTTTAAAATTATAATTCAAGATAGGAAATAGTTTCCAGAGGTTGCACAAACAGACTGAACCACAGAAATAACATTATTTCAGATAAATGATCAATCTCTCCATGGTCCCTGAGGCTTATTTTAAAGGAGCTTTCAGCTGGGGTTACACTAGAAAGTCTGTGATGCTTGTAATAGAATCAAGAGCTCCATTACAATCCCAAATTGGTAGCATTTCTGAGTATCTCTGGGCTCAATTTCTTGAGAAAAATATACGGGCCGAAAGTCCCAAATAACTTTTCATAGCTCACCCAATTATTAGTATACATAATTGAAAGTGAATTTCATTTATTGGCCTGATCCATCCTACAGGTTCATTTTAGAATGTGATATGTCAGAAAAAATGGTGGCAAAAAAAAAAAAATAGTGAATCCAAAGAAAACAATATGATCAGTGAAGAAGTGTATGGTGATTACTATAACAGTTATTATTAATACAGGCCAGAGATTTTTAAATTCTTATGATCAATTTTTCCAAGTTATAATTGGCCATTAATATTTTAAAAATAAAAGGTTTCCTAAATCATGATAATCTTGGTAAAGCATCTTTTCAAATTTTTGGAAGCAAGATGGATATGATGGGTTAAGAAAACAAATTACAGGAAATTCATACTTACAGCTCTAGTACACATCATCATTTTAATAGTAATTTTTAATTAATTATCTCTCCATGTTACTGTGTTAGGCACAATTCATCGGTAATTAAACAGACATGATTCTTGGCTGCCATAATATTTGTACCTATGAGAAATCACTGAGACTTGAATGACATGTAGTGAAGTGGATATTGCAGTGGAACCCACATAATTTACTAGGGCCATGTCTAAGCAATGGAGCATGCTCGTTTAGTGATTTCTTACAAGAAAAGGAGTTTTCTAGAGACAGTGCTATTAGGAGGATTGGGAACTTGCTGTTAAAATGCTCTTTCTAAACACCCTGCTGGTTATGCTTTGTTAGGTTTCAATATGTTTAAATTTTTTCATAAAAGAAAAGTTGATTGGCAATATGAGCAGAACGATTTGTTTCCCATGTCTGTTTTCTATAAGGGGAGATTTTTCATAAACCAATCCAGCCCCCTACTCTTCCAATGGAGGTGGGATAAGTTGCCTGATGGAGGCCTGGGAGAGGACCAAGGCACCTGAAGCCCAGCTTCCACCCCACCTTCTCTTTGGGGTCTACCTGAAGAGAGCATGTGTGTCCTGACTGGTTGGCCATTCAGTAAGCTTAGGCTTGTTGGCCTGGCCCTGATGTAAACCTGCTCACATTGGCCATAGCCTGTGACTTCAGTAACTTGCCCACCGATGAACACTACATTTTCTGTTATCAGCTTTAGCAGTAATAAAGGAGGAATTGGGGTGGGGATCTTCTCTCTGTTACACCCCTCCCCCTTTTAACTTTTTGTTCCCTTTTATGATGATGATGATGATGATAATGGCAAAACTGAGACACATATGTACATACATACATAAATATTTGCCCTTTTTAAAGTTTACAGTTCTGTGAGTTATGAAAAATGCATGCAGTAGTCTAGTCAACGGATAGAAGAGTTCCATCACCTGCCAACATTCCCCTGTGCCCTTTGTCATCCACCCCTCCATCCCTAGCCCATAGAAACCAAGGATCTGCTTTCTGCTTCTATAGTTGTACTTTTTCCAGAATTTCATATAACTGGAATCATATCAATAACATTGTTCATTTTTAGTTTGGCTTCTTTCACTTGGCAAAATACACTTGAGAGTCACCCATGTTGTTGCATATATCAGTACTTTGTCCCGTTTTATTATTGAGTAGTATTCCATTTTATGGCAGTATCACAATTTATCTATTCACTAACTAGAGAAAACTTGGGTTTTTCCAGTACTTGATAATTATGAATAAAGGTGCTATAAACACTTGTATACAGATTTTTGTGTAACCATAAGTTATTTCACTGAGAACATCAGTGGGATTGCTGGATCTTAGGGTAATTGTACATTGAACTTTATTAGAAATTGCCAAACTGTGTTCCAAAGTGGCTGTGCCAATTTGTATCTTGACCAGCAATATATGAGAATTCCATTCACTTCGCATATTTGTATTTAATATTTTTGTTTTCTTCCTTATTTTAGCCATTTTTAAAAAATAACTCTTTATTGTTCAGATTATTACAGTTGTTCCTCTTTTTTCTCCCCATAGCTCACCTCCACCTGGTTCCCACACCACCCCATGTCCTTACCCCCCCATTGTCCTCGTTCATTAGGTGTTCTATTTTTGTCCAGTCTCTTCCCGCACACCCCCACACCCCCCGCCCCCGAGAATTGTCAGTCCACTCCCTTTCTATGCCCCTGATTCTATTATATTCACCAGTTTATTCTGTTCATCATATTTTTTATTCACTTGATTTTTAGATTCACTTGTTGATAGATATGTATTGGTTGTCACTTTGTTGTTCATAATTTAAATCTTTTTCTTCTTCTTTCTCTTCTTAAAGAATACCCTTTAACATTTTAGCCATTTTAATAAAAATGTGGTGATAACTCACTGTGTTTTTAATTAGTGTGTTCCTAGTGATTTATCATTTTGGACATATTTCATATGCTAATTTGCCACATGTATATCTTCTTTGATCAAGCTTCTGATGAAATATTTTGCTCATTTTTTTTAACTTGCTATTTGTTTTTTTAATTTATTTTTAAATTTTGAGAATTCTTGACATAGCTTGGCTATAAGTCCTTTATCAGATATATATGAAAACATTTTTTTTTGTTTTTTTGTTTACACATGTTTGCAGAACAGAGGTTTAAATTTTGACAAAGTTCAAATTATCATAGTTTTCTTTTATGGATTGGGCTTTTGGTATCTTATCTAAGAAATCTTAGCCTAATCAAAGATCATCACACTTTTCATCTTTGTTTTCTCCTAGCAGTTTTATAACTTTAGGATTTACATTTAGGTCTATGATTCATTTTTATTTAGTTTTTTTATATGGTTTGAGGAATGGATCTACTTTGAATTAATACTAAACTCAAAGGCTTCTCAAAAGTTATTTTCAATGTGCAAATATTTGCAACCCCATCAATGAACTTTTCATTGTTCCTCACAACAAAATTTATTGTTATGCCTTATACCTTACATGAATCTTTTACATATGCATGATTTTATGAAATCATATATTGCTCATTTGGAAAATATTTGCTCACTGAGTTAGGTAGATTTTCCAAATGTTGACACAACTCATTACAAAATATATATATAAAAACCCATGTATCTTAATGTTACCAAGAATCTCATCAAAAATATCTTTATATATTTGCAAGCTGTTAAGCTCTCTGTGGTTGATATAAATCTCAAAAATTCTAATTTATGCCTGAAAGTTCAAATTAGGGTGCATTTGTCCATTTTCACAAAAACATTTGTCTACCAAATATCAAAGTTTGTATAATCATATTTTATCTCTCAGTTGTTCTTAAAAGTAAATATCATATTCTATAAAAAAGTGGCTATTTCAGTTTGCAACTCAACCACACAGATGCTTTTCTTTCCAGACAACCATCATACTTCAGTATGCAATACAAGTGTTTTATATCTACTTCCCATTTTGTCACAGAGAATATTAAAAAGCAGTGTCATCAGGGGTTAAAATGTAATAAAATTGATAATTTTTACTACTTGATTAACGATGTTACTAAGTGAAATTGGCTTTCTTTTCTTTCTGTGAATGCACGTTGGTGAAGAATACAATTTCTACTGGTACAGTTCAATGCTACTGTCTATTTGTGCTAAGGTGCCAGCAGTTTGATTTACCATTGCTTTTGCACCTTCAACACACCTGTCTACACTGTGAAACCTACATAACAACAACTTAGCATATGGAGAAAAGATTTTTTACTTCATGGGCCCCTTCAAAGGGTCGCAGGGACTCTCAGGGGTTCCCAGACCACACTTTGAGAACCACTGTCCTAGGAGATTGAAAAGGTGAGGAAATTAAGAGAAGTAGCAACCGCTTTAGAAACATCCACTGAAACTTCATTTCAGGATCCTACTAAAACACACATAGATGAAGAAAGAACCTAAAAACCTTCCTTAGAAGGCAGCTTCCACAGGCAGGAGCAATTCCCTAGCAGGGGGCACGGGAAGCAGGTCAGATGGCACAGGACTGAAGTTGCCTGCTTGTAGGGACAGCAGAGCTGTATTACTATACAGACCACACACAGTGCAGGCGCAGAGTGCCAGGAAGTCACGGCTCTAAGGGAAACCGGAGAGTCAGGAGGTTTCGGGAGACACAAAAACACCTCAGAAGGGGTCTGAGGGCCAGGGCTCCCACTGTTCCTGGTTTCTCAACATTGAAACGAGGCGGCAATATTGCAAATGCTGTCCTAAGAGAGGAGACAGTTTTAATAGACAAATTTCATTTTTTTCAAGGTATAATAAGTGTGCACATCTGAAATAACATACATTGAAAGCATGATGGAATGTTCAGAGATCTAAGAAAGCACATAATGGAAGGGCTGGGGCACCACAGAGGTCTCCAGTACTTCCATCTTCCCTAAGGTTCAGGAGTCCAGTTTAAACAGCAAGCTTACGAAAAGAAGTTGTTTGCCTTCATTCTTTTCAGAAAAATAACTGCAGTTTAACTCCAGATGAGTTCAGCATGCAAATATTTTGCCATTTCCCTCCTGTGTCTCTAATGTAGACCTGAGGCAGATTTTTATACGCTGATATGAGGGACTCCCATACTGTGGTGTTCACAGAAGAAAACCTTGATTCTTCTGCCCCGGAGAGACATTCTGAATAAATTTGTAACTGTGTGTCTTACAACGGTGACAGGTTGAGCGGCAGTGAAAACTAGCATTAATCTCCCCTTCACTAGGTACTAGGCATTCTGTGGATTTTTTTTAAGTTAGTAACTTCGGGAACCCCATGAGAGATGTGTTAAATTTTATAGATGAGGAAACTCAGGCTTAGAGAGTTGAAGTAGCCCAAGAGGGCACTGGCCATTGAGTCTGGAATTGAACCCAGGTCTCTCAGAATCCAAAGTCCATAGACTTTGCATTTCACCAATACTTTTCAACAATTTTTATTTGTTTTTGCAGAAATTTTTTTTTTAAAAAAGAAAACTTTGCCTGGCTGACATGGCTCAGTGGTTGAGTGTTGACCTAGGAACTAGGAGGTCATGGTTCAATTCCAGGTCAGGGCACATGCCTGGATTGCAGGCTCAATCCCCAATATGGGGTGTACAGAAGGTACAGATCAATGATTCTCATCATTGAGGTTTCTATCTCTCTCTCCCTTCTTCTTTGAAATCAACAAAAATACATTAAAAAACAAAAAAACAAAAGCAAATAAACGTTAAGTGGAACACTAAAGTGTTAAAGCTCCTCATATAGCATCAACGTCCATGACACTCTAATCAAATATTTGAGGAGCCTCAAAAGCACTTCCAAAGGGCACTCCAGATAGAAAACAGCGGCCCTGCAGCTGCCAACGCTACGTGCTGTCTCTCGTTCAACATCTGCCACTCTCTCTCTCTCTCTCTTTTCTTAAATTGCCCCCAGGCCTGAGATTGTTCATTCCAATGTTCCAATGCATGGAGCTTTTCCAATTAATACCCAAGCTGAAGGAACTGCTTCTGGGTAGATCCACCTTTTGTAGCTCTAGCTGCATATGAGTGGAAAAGCCGCTGTTAGCAGAGCACATAAGCCTCTACCCCTTTGTTCTCCAAACTGGAACACGCAGTGGCTTTTCCACCCAGCTTGGCTCTGAATAAAATTAGTTGCACTGTCAGAAGGATTTGGGTGGTGCATTTTACCTTCAAGGAAAATTTAATATGAATGCACCACCTTCTACATATCACATACTGTGCTGTATTTTACCCATATATTCAGTATACGTTATATTATGCTGTGTGTTCCACATATTATGCCAGGACTCAGCTTCAGATCTGAGAAGGGGATCATGCTGCCCTAAAATAAATCTTCAAAAATTTTTGTGTGTGAAGCTATAGTTTAAAAACAGAAGATTAAAAACAAGAAGAAAAAAATGAGCAGGTCCATATATTAGAAGTATCATTTTGTCAAGGATTTAAAATAATAATTAGATAGGTATATGGTTAGTGGCAAGAAAACCATTTTAAAAGCCCAGAAAAAGAGGTAAGTTATGATGAGTCAGTTTTAACAGTTCCACAAGAAGGCAGAAGAGGGAAATGAATAGTGAGACAGTGAGGACAGGGAGGAAACAGGTTTCAGCACATAATATATGGAAGAAATAGTTGAGTAAGACTTCCTGGTCTTTTTGCTCTTGGATCTACCAACCCCAATAGAAAACACTGAAGGAAGGACATGTGCTGAGGCCAGAACATCCCAAACACAGAACAGTAAAATCACATGCAATGTGTTCCACATCTTTGTGTCCATGGGGCCATTGACTGGCATTAAACAAATATGCTTCCTAGTCATAGTTTAAAAGCTATTTGCAGAAATTGATATTAAATCTTAACAAACACTTTTGTAGAATTAATTGATATAATGATTAATTGAAGCTCATATAATATCATGATATTTATCTAACCTTACATTCCTGAGAGAAACCTTACAAAGTCATGATAAATTATGAAATTCTATTAATATAATTAGATTACATTTGGTAGGGCTTTTTAGACATTTTTAAATGTAACTATTCGTAAGTGAGGCAGATTCTCTTTGTGTGTGTGCCATTTTTGTCCCTTTGGGCATTTAAACTCTCTCTTTGTAAAAGAAGTTAGGATTAGCTGCCCTTTGAAAATAAGAAGAATGTACCAGTAAGATTATTTGGGATCCAGCATTTTTTGAGAAATATTTCTTGTTATTTTCTAGATTTCTTGTTTAATTGTAATTCATTATACTTCCTCTTGTATTAATTTCATAAATTTTTACTTCATAAAATTATATTCTTTGATTTAAAAATACACAGTTCTTCTTTAAATTTTTATGTGTTTGATAAAACTGTGGCTAGAATTTTTTCTTATTGTCCCTATTTAATTGCAATGCAATCTCCTAGGTTGTTTATAGCATTTTAATGCACTTTTATTAATTATATCTCTTGTAAAGAACAGATCAAATTAACTCCAAAAAATTTCTTACTCTTTCATAGGGAAGTTTAAATTGCTTATATTTACTGATCTGACTTCTCCATCTTTGTTTTATGCTTCAAATAAAGTTAAATGTTTGACTAATATTATTTCCCTTTTGTTCTGCAATGATTTGAAAATTAGTGTTTTAAAAAATTATTGTTAACTTATTATGTTAATACATCTCATTAAATCAATACTTATTTTTTGAAAACAAAACAATAACAAGCATTTCATTTATGGAAGATGAAGAGTTTAACTATTTTCCCTTCTGTATTCCATTTCCCTGATTCTGGTTTCTATTTGTTTTGGGATTGGAAACTCCATTTAAAAGTTAAATTTCACATTCTAGATTTCTTTGACTACTTTTGTTTTCATGGTCCAAACAATCATTTAGTCTCTGTGAGATCGAGAGTTGCCTTACTCATGTGGAATCTGATTCTAACATATCATCCATGTGAGGCAGGTGAAAGACTGGATAAAAGGTGAAAGGCTTGCTTGGTCAATGGCAGAAGTTGGGATTCCCAGGAACAGCTGCAGGAGTCCCCCTGAATCAGTGACCTTGCAGCAGGGGAGGAAAACAACCCAGTAAGGAGAAGCTGAGTGGACTGCCAAAACGAGGAGACCTAAATGCACATTCTGAGAGTCAGAAAGTTCAGGCAACAAGGATAAATGAGGAGGAGAGCTTTTCTGGGTAAGTAAGTACCTCAGCTGGGAATGCCTCTATCTGGCACATACTTGGGGAAGGAATGACTTATTACCTCAAGACTCTGCAATGGGGCACGACAAATACAGTTATATTGTAGAATCCACTTATTCTGCAGTCACATTATTGAGTCTTACCTTTGACTTATTTCTTGGGAAACTTTCCCTGGACATTCTTCACTTCAAACTGCTCCCTTCCTATTCCTGCTGCTACTCCCATACTCTGTATCTGTCTCTGTACTTCCTCCATATTTTGTGGGTTACATATACTTTTACTGCAGTTCCCAAGTGGAATTCAGCAATTGTTTACTTTTCTGTCTCTCCTGCCAGACTGGGAGTTTGCCAGGATTGGGATAATCTGTTCACCATTGTATCCAGTGGCTAGCACGGAGTGGGTCCTCCACAAATGGTGCTGTATTTAAAATCACTGTGTATTACTGAGAGAACGTTCACAGAGAGAAGGAAATGCTTGCACATTAGGAGGAAGAAGAGAGGCCATGAGAGACAGAGCAGAGTCCTGAAAGGTGAGAGAAGAACCAGCATAGTGCAAAAATCAAGAGATGAAAAGGGTATGAGTTGAAAACCCACAGAGTGAAATGAGTGTCGGAGGAGGAGGAGGACTAGGAAAATGTCACTGGGCTTGGTAGTGGGGTGATCACTAATCACTTCAAAGCAGCAGATCAAATAGAATCATGAAGACAGGAACCAGATTGCAAGGGCAGAGTGAGTGGGAGGCAAGGAGGAACGAGGAGTCGATATCTTTGAGAAATATGTAGGTTAGGAGAGACATTCTGAGTCAGCTTGTGGGAGTTATAAGGTTGGGAATTGTTCTATTCTAGGTGAGCGATACATGTGTATGTTTTCAGGCAAAAGAAAAGAGCTGAAGTAGAAAGAGAATGGGACAGGAGAAAAATGGATAGTAGCTAGAAAGTGGTAGATCTGGAGAGGAGGAGATCAGATTAAACAGAAGTGAGGAAAGGGAGAACAGAAAATGGAAGGAGGACACATTATATTTTGATAGGGAAGAGGGAAAGAGTTTTCAAAAAGTCAATAAAGATAAACAGGGAAGTAAGAATTTTCTTCTGGTCTTTAATTAGAAAGAAATCTGTGATAAATGGCATCTATTTCAATAAATCAGGAGTAAAGCTATCCCCTAAAGTGAAATTGTTGGAGTAGCATTGGGGGCTGAGGAACACAGAGTTTAAATCAGCAGGAAGGAAGTGTTATAAAAAAATCAATGAGAAAATAAGTATAAGATGAAAACCAGCAATGAGGACCAAAGTAAGTAGTTAGTGTGAATTATTTGTGGTCTCAGGTATGATTTATGGACATTCTCCAATATTTTTTGTTATTCTGGTGGTATAGTATGTACTAATGTGGATAATCAAATGGTGGTGGGAATCTAGACTGCAAGTGAGGGAAGTATTGACAGGATTGAGTCTGGATTTCAGACAAGATAGAGATGGGAGCAAAGCCAAAATAGAAAATTACATAAATGCTAGGAAATGGAAGAGAGAAAAGATTAAGAGCATGTGATAAAAAATACTGAGTGATGGGTATTGGATAAACTTAAATATTTATGGACTTATTTTAAATAAGGACTTTTAAGGTAATTCCTCCTTTTTTGCTACAATACAATTTTGGCAATAATACCAGAAAACAAAAGCTAAATGAAGACCCTTTTTTCCATCTTTTTGTTGCCTTTTTCCTTAGTAAATAGCCTAGAGGCTCTCTTTCACCACTAGATGACCACCCTGCATTTGTAAGAGGCCATACAAATTGATTTCATGGTGGCCAACCAGAAGTGATGAACTGATATGTATTGACAATATAAATTCAGTATATCAAGGTATGGAATAACAAAACCCAGATTTTGGAACATGAACAGAATCTAAGTTAATTAATTGCTCCCTGGAAATTTAATTATCCTCTCTGAGAATCAGTTTTTTCAGCTTGTAATTGGAAATAATATTAGCTATTCCTAACAGTTATAATACAAATTGAAAAAGTTAATATATGCAAAATGTTTAGAATAGCTCCTGGTACTAAGTACAAGTTCTCCATATCTTGCCCATAGATCCTTTTGTATTATTGTAGAATTCATTCCTTCATTTGTTAAATACTTGTTAAGGACCTTACTATGTGTGTCAATCACTATTCTAAGAACCCAAAGTACACTGATGGGGGGATTGAATTATTTGCCTCAATTCTTTATCACTTTCTGTATCTCTAACTTTTGCTATGTATTTTCCTGTCCTTCTACTGAAGGCAAAGTGAACCTCTCACACTGAGACTTTGGGCTCAAACAAGTGACCAGCTTTGCAGAATGTGGGCTGATGTCCCAGTGAGCTAGTTCCAAGCCTAAGCCTTACTTAATAGGTATCATGTATTTTCACTTCTCACTTCTGCTTTTAACATGACTGTGAGAAGAGTATCCCCTGGGCCGTAGCATTCACACCTATGAAGCAGACCAGAGCCCACCTGCAGCAAACAGTCAAACTCAACTAGATACACAGTGTGAAGTAGAGGTGCTCAGTCAAACATCTAAATCAGGGGATGCAAACCATGTTACTGGGGTCAAATGCAGCCTGCGGTTTGTTTTTGTAAGGCTCAAAAGCTAAGAATGGTTATTGTATTTTTAAAGAGTTCTTTTAAAAATGTCACAGAAATCATATATGGTTTAGAAAGTCTGACATATTTACTATCCAACCTCTAAAAAAAATGTTTGCTGACCCTTGGTCTAGGTCAGTGGTCGGCAAATTCATTAGTCAACAGAGCCAAATATCAACAGTACAACGATTGAAATTTCTTTTGAGAGCCAAATTTTTTAAACTTAAACTATATAGGTAGGTACATTGTTATTAACTTAATTAGGGTACTCCTAAGGCTTAGGAAGAGCCACACTCAAGGGGCCAAAGAGCCGCATGTGGCTCACGACCCGCAGTTTGCCGACCACTGGTCTAGGTCACCAACATCCAGCCAAATAGCAAACCATGAGTGATCCCACTGAGATCAGGAGAGCTGGGCCAGGCAAAATCCAGTTGTGAGAGAAGTACATGCTTGTCATTGTTCTGCAGCACTATTGTGACCAAGCTAATTGATAGACGTGAAAACATACATGGTGCCTATCCTCATGGAGCTCACATTTTGGTTAGGGAGACAGAGCTATTAAATGATGATAAGAACAAAGACACAATACAAAATTTGATAAATGTTATGAATTGAGCTATAAGAGACAGATTGGAGATTAGAAAACGGGAAGTGGGTATTTGAAATAGTCACAGAAGGAAAGGCATGGAGAGTAAAATGATTAGAAATGCATAGTGTGATTGCTGACTAGCATTGAAGGCCCAACTAATTGATGATCATGAATTTAGAGACACACCCATCTGTCCTGTGTCCCATTGTCAAGCTGTTTGGTAAGAGGAGGTGTATAGTTTAAAGCACGTTACTGGTTTCCTCTAGGATTGGGGTTTACAGGCAGAGTGTGATAACACAACCAGAAGGTATGAGAACTTGGTGTATTGTCAAGAGCTACTGAAATGAGAGTGAAATCTGAACCTCAAGAGAGGGCTGGTGGATTGGGAAAATGTTAAGAGGTCGTGGCTTTAAGATCCTGAGAAATTTAGAGAACAAGTTGCATGACCATGACTTTGGCTTACAATGAAGACCAAAGAACAAAATTTTATAGCCAGCACGTGTTTGAATTAATGACTGTGAAATACATGTTATACAAACTTAGTTATGGAAACTCTCCTTCCTTTCCCTCCCCTCTCCCTCACTCTCTTTCTCCTCCTCACTCTCCCTCTCTTACTCCCTCCCTCCCATGCTTCCACCCTTTATCCTTCCTTCCTCCCTTCCTCTTTTATTCTCCCTTTCTTTCTGAAAAGTCCATCACAACATTTATTGGAAAATTTTTATGTGTGAAATACTAAATTATGGCTTTCTTTATATTCAACATGCCTCCCTAAACTGGAGTTTACTCTAGTTTAATTCTTGGAGATTTAAAAAACATATTAGTATATTAATTCTAGGAAGTCCTGCAGTAAAGAGTCTTGCAAAACTTTGTTTAACTCAGCATTTCCCAGACTTTTTTGCTTACCAAAATCTTTTATTGCTTAATGTCCATTAATATCCTGCAGAGGAAAACAGTTTAGGTAAACAACCGTGTCAGCTAATCAATTGTATTAATGTATCTGAGAAAATAGTGTGTCAACACAAGGAAAAGAGGATTCATGGAGTCAGAAAGAGGAACCCCAGAGCGATTCACTCACTGAGTCATGTATTGAACAATTTCGTGACCTCTGGTACCTAACAGTCACCATAGAACAACGGTTCTCAACCTGTGGGTTGCGACCCCTTTGGCGGTCGAATGACCCTTTCACAGGGGTCGCCTAAGACCATCCTGCATATCAGATATTTACATTACGATTCATAACAGTAGCAACATTACAGTTATGAAGTAGCAACAAAAATAATTTTATGGTTGGGTCACAACATGAGGAACTGTATTTAAAGGGCCAGAAGGTTGAGAACCACTGCTGTAGAACAAAAGGAATACACCATTGCCTTTACCCACAATTCAAGTGGAGGGAACTTGACAGACACGAACTAACAAAATGAAGAATTGCTATGTGGAATGTAAATACTAATTTAGACCTATGCTGAATTCTCTCCAGGAAAAGGACTGGGGTCTCTACCGGACTTGGTGTTAGGGGCAGGGGTGGGGCTGAAAGAAGGATAAGAAAAGGCTTTTAGGAGGATTTAAAACTTTAATTGGGCAGCCACATCTGTAATTTTCTTTAAAATACTGAACACAGACAATGATACTAATTGCTAGGTGGTTTATGTTTCAGTGATGGGGGCAATTAGGATTGGCGAGCATCCCCACTCCAGTGGTGGCTAGCACTTCATTAGAAAGGTCACATTCCAGAAGTGGTACTAGAAGTCCTCCATTATTCAGCTCTTGATCAAGATGGTAGGCCCTATTGCTTAGCACAGCAATTATGTTTTTACTGTAAAATTGAGTGGTTTTTATTTATTTATGAGGAATGTGACAAACGACTCTCATTGGTGAAATGAATAGTATTCAATACTTGCAGACATTCCCCATCCTTTTGTAAGATCTAAAGCATATTTTACCCCCTTGGAATTGAGATTACAACCCCCTCCCATTGAAATCCTATATCCAGCCATTGTTAGAAAGATTTCCTGTCTCACTCATCTCAGGCTTCTTTATCCACTACCCAAACTCACTCCAAAGAAACCTATACACGGCCAAACCATGTGGGATCAGTGCCTAATAAATTCTGTAAAGATGCAGAGGCATGAAACAGCACAATAAATGCAAGAAACCCTAAGTGGTTTCACAGAGAATGAAGGAGGAAGTAAGTCTATAGAGGGAGAGATTAAGTCTATAGCACTTAAGACCCCAGGGAAAATGGGGTCTTAATCACATATTGAGATAAATGTCTTTTAAGAACGGTAACAGACACATCAGGTGACAGTAGCCTAATAAAACACCCACTTAGACAATCCCACTGATTTTCTTTGCTTTGATTATATGTTGACTTCTCATACAGACTTTATTAAGGTGAACAAATGTATGACCCAGTTAATACAATTATTCAAGTCTCTTTGGAAGTCATATTACTCAGTAAAATGTTACACATTGGCATTTTGGTTTATGTTCAATCTTGTTGAGGAGGTTAATATCAAACATTTCATTGAATCTGGTCAATTCTACCTGCACTCAAAGAATTAAGTTTCTGCACATGTGAAGTGGAGGTCAGAACCTTGGCTACAGTCCCTCCACTGCCCTGTGAGCTTTTCCCTAAATTCATGGGGCTCTCCCAGCCCCCAATCCCAGATAAAGCTCTTGCTCGGATAGCAAGGGTTGAAAAAACTGGAAATGTAGAAGCTTTTATAGAGATTGGTGATATTTGGGTAGTGAAATGTGAGAAGTTTGTACAACCCACTAAGCAATAAAATCAGTCCGAGAAAACTGGGTGGAAAGCAGTAACTGGAGGGAAAATATTTGGGTCCTATTTACTTCACATATATTTAAAGTGGAGAATCAGTCTGTAAGAAGATTCGTGTCTTGCCTTTTTGAAACAATTTTAGTAATTATAAACACACCAATCTTGCTTTCATCCTGAAAAGGGTGAGAGGAGCATATGAACCAGAGAGAATGTAAATGAGAGGTGGTTTAGAAAGGTGAAGTACAAGGACAATAGCTGTGGAAATTTTAATGTAAATTTATTTTAAAAATAAAAATATTACCTTGAAATAAAGTATTTCAAGAAACTTGTTTAGTGCTACTGTTGTTTTAGGTCTCAGTTTATAATTAATCAAAATAATACTAATGTTCATAAATTACCCAGGGTTCAACTACTTTTGGAAATCTCTACAGAGTCTAGTGCAGAGGTCTCAATGTGTAATCCAAGAACCCTTTCGGAAAAACTATTTTCATAATAATACTAAGACTTCATTTGCCTTTTTTTTGTAGTTGTTCTCTCCTGAGAACAGAAAAATGCAACTGATATTAAAATCAACAATTGGCCATAGCTGGTTTGGCTCAGTGGATAGAGAGGGGCCTGTGGACTGAAGGATCCTGGGTTCAATTCTGATCAAGGGCACATGCCCGGGTTGTAGTCTCAATGCCCCATAGGGGGCATACAGGAGGCAGCCAATCAATGATTCTCTCTCATCATTGATGTTTCTATCTCTCCCTCTTCCTTCCCCTCTGAAATTAATAAAAATATATTTTAAAAAAATCAACAATCGTCTATTAAACTAGACAGTAAAGAAATTTATGAGGTAAAATAATGCCACCTTTTTTATAATTTTTTTGTATTACAAAATTACTAGTGGCCTGGTGCATGAAATCCGTGCACATTAAAAGGGAATTAATTAGAGGAAATATTTTAATATTGCTATTTGCCCTTTCTCTATAATAGAAGTGTCAGAGATGAAAGAAAATTAGTAAAATGTATATGAAAATCTTCCTCCTATCAGAGTCTGGGGCACACAGCGGGACCCAGAGTCAAGTCCTTGCCCACTCACACACACCTCGAGATTGTGCGAGACCCAAACCCAGCCACCCCACCCTCACTGGGCGAGATCCAGACCTGGCCGGCTCCACCCCCGTCAAGCCCCACCGGGCGGGAGGCATGGCCTAGGTCCCCCGTCAAGCCCCGCCGGGCTGGGGGGTGCAGCCTCAGGTCCCCTGCCCTGGCCCAGTGCCACGCAGCTTCAGGTCCCTGCTGATTGCTCGTTACAGCTGGTTATGGGAACCCTGCCTCCAGTGTGGGCACAGCCGCCTTGTGTTATGGGAACCCTGCCTCCGCACTGGGCACAGCCATCTTGTGACAGAGTGAGGGTCAATTTGCATATTACCGCTTTACTATATAGGATTATTTTTTATGAAAATATGTTACTTATAGTAAACTCTAATGGGTTTATTTATGTTCTTTTTAAACAAATTGATAAAATTTTAAAACATTTAAAATTTTAATTGTCAATGTGTTCATTAACATCTATATAAACTAAAGCTTTTTGATGTCCTCAATAATTTTTAAGAGAATAAAGAGGTCTTGAGATCAAAGTAGTTTGAGAACCTCTAGTCCAGTCAAATACAGCTTTCAGTATTTGACACTACCCATTTATTTATTTTCTATCTGAAATAAACTAAACCATGGAAAAAATAAGTTTCATGTGTGAGCCTAAGCTATTGTGGACTGAGACTGTTGATCTAAGAGGGTCTGAAGGTACTGGTGAATTTGAACTACATTTTTTATTTGAATAAGATGGTGTGTCTCAATGGCAGTAGCATGGAGGGAAAAACCTTTTTAGTCTTTCTACAATGGCAAATTTCTCTTTTTGATGACTTAGCATATCCAGCATCCATTCCACGGTATTATGTGAATTTCCAAGTGCTGAGATTGAAAAGAATTTATGTTGATTGTTAGACCCTCAGAACTAACTTGAAAAGTCACTATACATTTACATGACTATGAACTAAGCTTTCAGAAAACTCACAAAGGCACCAGATCCCAGGGACTTAAATCTTAATGGTAAATTTCTCCACAATGACAGACACTAAGACAGCATAGAGATAAAATATGAGATCTGCCCAGTCTGAAGTCAGTTCACCTGAATGTAAGGCACCGTGTGCAATGCTTTTGACTTATTATGAGAAGAATTCATGGCCATGCATTTGTTGACTGCTATCCAGAGAGCTGACAGCTGCAGATGGATCTTCTTGCTGCTAACAACCCAAAGTGCAAAGGAAGCACCCATTTTTTTAAAAAAATATGTGCTATTCCAGCAGAAAGCAGCATAAGACATCTCCTTTTAGGATATATACCATTAAAATAATGCAATGGAATTACACACACACAAAACCTTGTCTCCCACCTGTCCCAGTTTGTAGGGTAAATCCATTACTCTTCTTTTCCAGTCAGAGATTACGAAAAACACAAAGCAAAAGCAATACATTTAAACCACTGTGATCTTTTTTTTTCTCTTTAAGTCTTGCTATATAGAGAATGGTACTCAGAGAAGGGAGAGGAAGAGGGAAAGGGAGAGGAAGAGGGAGAGGGAGAGAAAGAGAGAGAGAGGGAGAGAGAGAGAGAGAGAATGAGCTAAGCAACAAAAACAAATTTAATGTTTTTTAAGTATTTTTTTCCCACAGACCAGATTGCAATTTACAACCTTGCCATTCCATCAAATGCTATTTCACTTCACAATGCCACTGAAATGCAAAATTGGCCAGGTTTAACATAATAGTTGGCTGCATATAACATAAGATTGCAAATGTCACAGGAAAGAGATGATGAATGGCTGTGGGATATTTATCTACACTACTTAGATATGTTGGCTAAACTGCTTGAAGGATATGTTAAAACCAATTATTTCAGCTACAGATTTGGACTGAAAGTGGTTTTCTGTACAGTAGGCATCTGGAATCTTAAGGTTTCCTAGGGTATCATGGTTTCTCTTATTCCAGACTTTTCTCTGGTGATCACTGTGCTTGTATCTATGTTGCTCTGTGCCCTGAAGCATGATAATGCGTCATATCAAGGCTGATGAGGGCACTATACAGAGCTTAGCTTCTGTTTCTAGGTGGCCTGACCAGAAATTCTTGCTTTCCTATCACCTTTGAGTCTAGAGGTTACTGGGTCTGGTTAAAAGGCCTGAAGCCTTAATTCTCTGCCTGCTTCTGAAGTGTCTTCCCAAGGGCAGTCCCATTGAGATGTGGAAGTGTTCAAATGATCTTGGCAGTAAACGATATACACACTCTTTGTCATTTTTCAGTTCTTGATTTAAACAAAGAACAATATTCAGAGAATACTCCATTTCCCCCCCTCTGAGATAAAATAAGCAATAAAAACCACTGCTATATTTTACAGTTATTAGTTTCAAGGTGGAATTTCTCTATGTCAAATTTAGTGTTATAATAATAAGTCCTTATATAGTGTTACTATGTGCCAGACACTGTTCTCATTTAATCTTTATAACAAACCCATGGGGTAGCCTCATTGCTATATTCATTTTAAACATGAGGAAACTGAGATACAGAGGTAGTGAATAACTTTGCCAAGGCCACACACTAATAAGTTTGAAATTCAGGATTTAAGCTCAGGCTGGCAAAGAGTACATGCTTTTAATTATGATGCTATACTTCCTTGCCAATAAATAATGTAATACTAAAAAACATAATGCCACATTTTTAATACCACATATAGTCATTGATCTCACTTTTTGACCTAAAGGTCTTTGAATGAATACTAATATTGTGCTAGAGGACTCGAGACTGCACAAACTGAAGTGTAGGCAGATGTATTGGTCAGAATAGACTAGGTCACACAGTGGTAACAAACAGCCCATTCTCTTGATGGCTTAAAGAAAAAAAATTTATTATTTATTTCTCACATTCCATGTCCAACATAGGCTAGCTGGGAGCTCTACTCCACATTGCCATTGTCCTCACACCAAAGCTCAAGTTGACTCAAGACTTGCTATCCATTCCAATGTAGTATTGCTGGGGGAAGAAAGAATGTGACAAAGCATTTGCCAACCAGTAAAGCGTCTGCCTAGAGGTGATGTATGTCATTTTCCCTCACATTTTATTGACCTGAAAGAATTGCACTGCACCCCTCCTATCTCTTAACTCTGAGGGGAAAGTATAATCCCCTATGTGCCCAGAAGAAATAAAGCTGGGATATATATAAACAGTCCTAAAGACTATCACAGTAGAGTCACCATGCTGAGGAGGAATAAGTTGAAACAGCAAGAGTTAGTCTCTCACCAAGGGCTGGGGACATTGATCCATGACACCTGAGAGTCATCTTAGTCTCAGCTTGAAACTTCTTTGGGACAACTTTTAGGACTACTCAGATTAGGCTAAAAGTCCTGCTATACACTCTCTGAACACTGGCTTCCTCTTTAATATCACTCATCATATTTGTCATTATTTATTCTCTCCTGCACAAAATTTTATATAAGCTCCATGAAGGCAGATAATAAATTTGTATTGCTCATTTGTATTGCTCAGTCATTCTCTACCCTACCCTGATACTTCAAGATTCAAATCATCCCAATATTATCAAAGCAATAATGTATTAAATCAGGAAGAGTAAACAGGAAAAAGAATCTATATAAGCACACACTATCTTTTTGAGCCAGTTTCATGGAAGTACCTTAAGGCCAGTCTAAATCCTAGTATAATTTTTGAGGCAAAGAGAAGGCTCTCTCCTTCCTTCTCACTAGCCCTTAGGATATCTTGAACAAGAGACCAGAGTTTTCATTCTACAAATAAAGATAAAAATGCAACTATCTGGGAGAGTTACCTTATTAACATGACTTACAATCAAAGTGATTCTTTTCCTGGTTTGATAGGGAGAGAGACTTAGAAAGCCAGAAGGCTAATTTCTTTAAGGGAACAGAAGGCCAATGAAAGAAAGAAAAAAAAAGGAACAGAAAGGAGACTCTGGAAGTGAGGAGACTAATTTGGAGTTAATAAATGCTGTCACAAGCCTCAGTTTATATTCACCTATTCAATCAAGGATCTTCCATTATGTCTTCATTTCATATATATACTGGCTTGAATACCTTCGTGAGAACAATGAAAGTACACATAAATCAGGAACAAGTATGAACCCATGCAAAAACAAAAACAAAAGCATTATGCCTGGCCTTCTTTAAATAGCACCATTACCTGCTGCTTTTCTCCCATTCAGTCCCATCACCATCATAAATTGAACAGAGAAAGGTTCAGATTTAGACTATGTTCTCTGGGAGAGAAAAGTTAATGGATTTTGAAGCACAAAGAATAACACAATGCCTTTTTTGTTTGATCTAAAAAGCAATGGATTTTATGTCATGTAATAGATGGGCTGCTAGGTTATGTGCAAATTGGGGGGTAACTGCTAATATTTAAACTCATATTTCTATGATAATTTAAAATCACAGCACCTTCAATTTCATCAGAATGAGTTACTTTAGGAATCTGAGAGTATTAAGTCAAAGTGATACTCTCTTAATAATAGGGAATCCCTAGCTGGTTTGCTCAGTGGATAGAGCATAGGCCTGTGGACTGAAGGGTCCCAGGTTCAACTCTGGTCAAGGGTACATGCCCAGGTTGTGGGCTCAATCCCCAGTAGGGGGCGTACAGAAGGCAGCCAATCAATGATTCTCTTTCATCATTGACGTTTCTAACTCTCTCTCCCTCTCCCTTCCTCTCTGATGTCAATAAAAATATATTAAAGAAAACAATAGGGAAAGAAACTTTTCTAATAAGAAAGCCTTTTCTTTAAGCCAATCATACATAAATAAATGATATAGGAAGCGTCTAGTGTTCATAAAGCAGTCAGGCATCATAAGTTATGCTCCATGTCTGACCTCAAATAGAGCAGGATTATCTCAGAGGAGAAGCAAAATAAACATTAAAAAGCTCGGATTACACTGAATCCTGCAGAAAGTCCCACAGTGGGAAAAAGCCACTGATAGTGCTTCGTAATTCCTCTTTGCTTTCCTATCAGGGTTCCTGTTGTCTACAGGGACAGTACTAATTTGTTAAAAACTGAGTTCTACAAGGTTGGGGCTTTTGTTTTGTTCTATTTTGTTTTCCTTAATCAGCATAGTTACTTGAATCAAAAGGGAGCTTTAGTCCACAAACACAATTGAAAAAGTAGGATTATCTTGAAAAAAGACAGATGTGCCTTTTTAGTATGGAGCTATAAAGCAGAATGTAACCCAAAGAGGGTGTTGTTTTTTTTTCCTATGAAAAGGCAAGCCATCTTTAGAGAAATCTCTAATTCTTTGTACCCTGAATATTAAATTCTTGAGTGTTAAAATCCATTTCCACTATGTACTGTTTGAGGAATCAAGGTGTAGAGACATTTCTCCACAATAGGACTATTCTCACCATGATTTATTGAAGCTAATCTATAATAGCACCCAAAAAGTCATCAATATTTGCCAATGTTAATGTTATGGGTGAATCTTCTGCATCTTACTGTACAATAATAAGCATGTGGTATCAATGCTTGAAGCAACAGTGGCCAGACCTTTGTTCTGGCATTTACTAAAGCTAATTGTTAACCAATACATTGGTTTAGAGAGTCTTATATAATATAAAATGCTTTGAAAGAAAAAATGAATGTGATATTTCAACCATATATAAGCATATATTCAAAACAATTTTTCAATCATATATTTTTATGTTACAAATTGAACAGCTAAGGTTTGGGTCATTATATAGGGTATTGTGCTTATTTTTAAATGAAAACATTCTTATGGAGTTGAAAGAGTCCTTGATATAGAGTCTGAAAGCTGGATTCTTAACCCTATCCTTACAAATTACAAGACCTTAACAAATGGTAAAACTTTGTAAATTTTAGTTTCCTCATCTGTAAAATATATAATACCTAATTCATGGTCATTTGTGGAGGTTCATATTAACTACACCTCTCTTTACCTCAAGAGTTTACGGTGCTAAGAGGGACATTGATGGAATAATATTAAAAGTTTTTCCTAAGAAAGGTGGAAATGATTAAGTAGCACATTGGTCTTTGAGCTTCCTTCAAATCAGAATAATAGTGGAAATGGGAAGAAATACACAGACTAACAGAACAAGGAGGAAGTAAGATAAAAGTACAGATGTTTTCCTATTATTGGGGTCTGTATTTTCACACAGAAAAGTCAATAATATAGTGGACAAATGATTGATACAAAATTAGAAGGTTTTATATGACTTTCCTATTGAAAAAAAAGACAAGAGCAAGCCCCATTTAAACAACTCATTGGAGGTCAAACTGTATCAGCCTGCTGGTGATTCAACTGAACACAGACAGAAGAGTAGAGGCATGGTGACAACAGCCTTCACGTAACTTTGATAAAGAGCTCCTTTCTCGGTCTGACTTTGTCAGCAGCTAAATAGAAGATAAGTTTTGTTCCTTTATTTCCTTTTGTTTCTTAGTGAGAGCAGATGGGTTCATATAATTAGTACAATTTGGAAACTAGGTGAGATAGGGTTGTCTGGATTATGAAGTGAAATACTTTTTAAACTTCTTAATAATTTTTTTTGTCTTTTGACTCATTGGCCTTCTATTCAAACAGAATCATCCATTTACCTTTGGAAAAATTAGGACACTTGAAGCAGAAGTACAGAGAAAAACAAAGAGGTAGAAGTAAGAGTTTGATATACAAAAGAGAATTCTTGAGTCACAGGAATACATAGTTTTGAAACCCTTGACTTAGGAAAGCAAATGTAATATTCTAATTTTTAAAAAATCACCTTTTTCTCTATTAAGAGTCAGGCCTGACCAGGCACATCATAGAATTTTACATGGCAGAAGTAGAGACTACATGATAGAATTTTACTGCCTGTCAAAAGCAAAGAGAATTTTGGTAAGTCCTTGTCACCTAGTATAGGGGATAAAGTCCACTTCTTCAGCTCCGGGGATTGTGAAGCACGGGCAGGAGAGACAGGCTGTCATCATGTCCAAAGTCCCAGAGGTAATAGGTGTTTGATAGGCTTAATAGAAACCTAAGAGACAGCATGAAGGGACCTGGAGAGTATTATGTTAAGCGAAATAAGCCAGTCAGAGAAAGGTACGTGTCACATGATCTCACTCATATGTGGAATCTAATAAACAAAATAAACTGATGAAAAAAAGATCAGAAATTCTGCACTACGCCACCTTTGAGCAGGAGATTGATGAGCTGAAGCCTGTCATCATTGTAGGAGCACTCGAATTGCATACAGGTATTTAAAAATATTCCGTAACGTATCTGTATTTTCACAGGAAGCGTCACTTAATTTAGAAGCAGTCAGTAAGCTACCTTGGTACAACAATCTAAATGTTAAATATTTCTGGACCTCCAATATTGTTCATGTATGTGTTACATATAATATGTATGTGATGTGATATATTATGTCTTTTTATATATAATACTAGAGGCCCGGTGCACGAAAATTTGTGCACTGGGGGGCGGGGGAAGGGTGTGTCTCTCAGCCCAGCCTGCATGCTCTCACAATCTGGGACCCCTCGGGTAGGGTCCAGTTCCATTGCAGCATGGCTCTGGTTCCCTGGAGCCTATGGGCAGGGGGAGGGACCAAGATTCCCAGATCGCAATATGGCTTTGGTTCCTCAGAGCCTGTGGGCGGGGGGAGGGACCAAGAGGCCAGTTCAATGGCAGCATGGCTCCATTCCCACAGATCCCTCCTGCCACTGTGCCATGGGGCAGCCGGGACCTAGGACCGACTCCCACTGTGGGCTGCCGGGACCCAGGACCAACTCCCGCCACGCTGGCTGGGACCCAGGACTGACTTCCGCCACAGGCTGCTGGGACCCAGGACTGACTTCCGCCACGCCGGCTGGGACCATAGCCTGGTGTTCGGTCATCTTCCAGATGTTTCGGTCATGACAGACCCTGGCTTTTTATATATTAGGGGATATTAAATTTTTTCTAAAGCTAAAAGAAGGGTGACTTTTGCCATGTTCTCTATTTGGCATCCATGGGCCAATGCCACCCACCTGGGTAGCCCTGCACCAACAGCCTGCACACAGCACGGAAGTGATCAAGAGGTTCCTCTGTAGCCCGAGTGACTTAGGAAGAAGCTGGGATTCTAGGTGGGAAATGTGTTGAGGCCCAACAGGAGAAGTAGGACTGGGTCTGAAGGTTTCACCATGAGCTGTCCAAGGGGGCCTCATCAGAATCAGACCCAGGGGCATCTAAAGTCAATTGCATCTGAAATTCCCTGAAAGCAGAGACTAGCCTCTGAGTTACACCAGCCGAGGGATCGAGCAGCAGATGTCAACAGGATGCGCAGAAAGACCACGCCTTGCCCAGCAGATGAGACCAACATGCAGACCAGTGCAAAACCAGACTCCCACATGCTGCCTGCATGCCTGAGGAGCTTGTAGGGTCCTTTCCTAAAGCTCAGAAACCATCTCAGGGAGAAGAAAGAAGAAAGGAGAAACAGTGCTCATCCTGATTTGAACTATGAATTGACACAAATTGTACCAAATCTAAACTACTTCTAACCCCAAAGAGACACCCTTAACTCATAATTTTAAATTAAGTGACTTTCCTTCCCATGGGGGTGGGACTCATTAGGAGAAAGTAGCATCGGTTGTGGAAAAGAATAAGTTTCCTTTTGCTTACAACATCTGGGCTGTGTGGGTCAAACATGGCCTCAGAAAACGCAAGACGAAGAAGCAGTGGTTCTGGATTGTGGTGCTCCTCTGTGCAGAGCAGATAACCCTGCTACTCCGAGGCGGCTTAGGGTCCTTCTCCATGAGGAAGTTTTAAATCAGTTCAGGCTCCTAGTAACTCTATGCTCACACCAGAG
>NW_005354291.1:4784289-4787250 GCF_000412655.1 Myotis brandtii | reverse complement strand
ATTGATGCTCAGTCTGCCTGCCAGGAGCAGTGAGCTGTGAAACGTATCCCCAGGAGAGGGAACAAGTTCACCTGCTTGATAGAGTTATTTGGGACTGGAACTGACCAACTGAATTTTGAAGAAAATTTAGCAAAGACAATCATTTCAGTTTTGATGTAACTAAAGCTGAGCTATCATTTCTGTCTGTAGCTACCTACCAAGATCAACCGCCTCTGGATTGTTCTGGTTTATAGTAGTCAAATTTTGTCACTGGCATATGGAGAACACAGATCTTCCCATTTTCCTCTTGTAAAAAGGCACACTCCAGCCTCATAAAAAATACCAGTTTATCACCCTAGCTGATTTTGCTCAGTGGACAGAGTTGGCCTACAGACTGAAGGGTTCTGGGTTCCATTCCCATCAAGGGCAATTCTGGTCAAAGGCACATGCCTGGGTTTTGGGCTCGAACCCCAGTGGGATCAATGATTCTCTCTCATCATTGATGTTTCTATCTCTCTCTCCCTCTTCCTTCCTCTCTGAAATCAATAAAAATACCAGTTTATCTATTAACTGTGTGATAAAGAGAAGATGTGCTTCAGATGATTTAATGGAATAATGTTTTAGGAAGTATCTATCAAGATATGTCCCCTCTCAACTCCAGGAAAACAGGTTTGCTAAATCTAAATATTTTCTATCAGATGCAGGTAAAACCTTTGGAGTTGGGCAGACTAGGGACTGAATTAAATCCTGCTGTATGACACTGGTCAAGTTACTTCTCTAATGTAAATGTAGCAGAAAATTGGGGCTAATGTTCCATAAATATACACTTCCTTGGGTTACTGTGAAGATCAAATGAGATAAGTACATAAAACCCATAAGTATTTGGCACATAGTAGATGTTCAGTAAATGTTAGTTTTCTCCCCCTTATAACCCAGGGATCATAACATAATCCTGACCAAAATTCTGACCACAAATCTGACATTGTTTGAGGTTTTGCCCAATAAGGATTCATTGCTGAATTTCAAGACATTTTGCCAAATGAGCTCTGATTTTACAATTTCTCCTCCACTTGTTATTAAATATTTCTTGTCTCACAGAAAGGACTAGGGAACCTATAGACATTTCTGTTTCCTAAATAATTCCAGAGAGAAGTTTTTGCTTTTGTCTTTCAACCAAAGAGAGGATTTGAAAAGTCCTTCTGTTTGCCTTCTAGAGTAGTCTTTAATTGTGCAGTTTGAAGTAAATGACAGTGAAATATTAAATTATTCAAATAATCACACCAGAGCAGCATTTCTTTTAAATTTTTATAAGTTTCTAGTTGCATAAATACATTTAGAGACCAAGTATTATGCCTAGACTTAAGCCATTAAGATGGTCAGGCTGTGATCTAGGAAATTAATGGGAAATGGTTGAGAAATGAATGATTAATTTTTTTTTTTTTCAGTAAGCAAGTGGCTCAACCCATAGACCCTGATTCTGAGATCTTTTTCCCTTCTGTTGGCCAAGTGAGCATCAGGAAGATTCCCCCCCCCCCGCCCCCCAAATATTCAACTACGTGGCTTCACTGGCTTGGCTACACTAGCTGTGTTTTATTGGAGAATTTATTTAACCCTTTTGGATAAAGTTTTATTCCTTTATATAAAAGAATATGCCAGATGATATGGCTTCAGTGTTTCTTTCACATCTAAAATACTATGAATCTTCATAGACCTATCTGTGTGCGTGAAGAAATGGTCTGATTTGGTGACTTAGATTAAAAAGGACATGAGCTAAAAGACTGCTGCAACGTCTCTGACTTTGGATATCAGAGAAGTGCTTGCCAGACTCATTCTGATTGGAGTGACCCCTATGCATCCAGTGTTAGCCAGGCTCTGGGAATTGAAGGCAAACATACCCCACCTTCACGGGATTTGAAGTTTAGTTGAGAGAGGCAGATGTAAAACTAATACATATAGCCCTGGCCAGTGTGGCTCAGTTGGTTGTAGCATCATCTTGTGCACTGAAAGGTATCAGGTTCCATTCCTGATCAGAGTACATACCCAGATTGTGGGTTTGATCCCCAGTCTGGAACGTGTATGGGAGGTAACGGATTGATGTTTCTCTCCCATCAATGTTTCTCTCTCAAATCAATGAAAACATATCCTTGGATGAGGATTTTAAAAAAAAAAATCCTGAAAAACTAATATGCACACTAAAGAACATATATAATTTAGTTAGAGTACAGAGAGAGCATCAGAATATTACCAGTGATATCACTAGTAGATAACAGAAATTGGAGTTTCTATATGTCAAGGAACGTTTCTTTTAGAAAATGTCCTCTTTTCAGAGCTATGAAGAGTGTTTCAGGTCAGAACCAAGTCCAGCGAGCACAGGGTGGGTAAATCTGAGACTTTTGCTCAGTATGCTGTTGTGCAACGGGTCACGCTCAATTTTTAACGATCATCAACTGGAAACCAACTTCATTAACCACTGAGTAATTACTGACACTCTCATGAATAATGGTCAAGGTAATTTTAGAAACAGCCATTTAGCTGACACATCAAAGGTGACCAAACATGTCTCACAAAGTAATGACTCTGACCAGTGAAAAATTAAACCACACCCTCTCATCAATTTGTGTTCAGATCAGTTAATTGAGCCTCCTACAGAATAGGTTTCATTTTTACTCTTTTGGCTTCATTTATATGACCTTGATCAGGATAGAGGAAATGTTTTCAGATAGAATGTTGGCAATGATGCTGCCAGTGATTCTAACATGTCTCACAAAGTAATGACTCTGACCAGTGAAAAATTAAACCACACCCTCTCATCAATTTGTGTTCAGATCAGTTAATTGAGCCTCCTACAGAATAGGTTTCATTTTTACTCTTTTGGCTTCATTTATATGACCTTGATCAGGATAGAGGAAATGTTTTCAGATAGAATGTTGGCAATGATGCTGCCAGTGATTCTCAAATTTGTTATTCTAGTGTAGTAGAAGC
>NW_005354291.1:4779890-4784240 GCF_000412655.1 Myotis brandtii | reverse complement strand
TATCCCCTTTCCCTGACAAAAGCTTGGGTGAGATGTCTGTGACTTTGGAAACAGTAGTATTTCCTTTTTTTTTTTTTTATTCCTTCAAGTGCTTAGAAAATAATTGTGTTCTCACTTGAGAAATGGTGCTGAAATATTGAGATTTGGTAGAAATTGGTGATGAGAGAAAGGTGTGTCAGAGACTAAGAGACTAAGACATGTAAGAGATAGGAGGTCAACTAACAAGGTCAAGGAATAAAAACTTAGGGGAGATGGTAGCACTGCTGGTGTGAACTCTATTTAAAGGGAAATGAAAGAACTTGGTGTGGAAATTTTCTACACTTCTCAATTTAGTTACACAGTCCTCAAGTAAATTATGTAAAATAATTTACAGCTACAAACAAAACCAAATGTTTTTCCTATGACAACAGGCTGTTTCATCACTTTAATTCCTTATCTATTTTAATTTCATGGCTAACCATTACAACAGTGAAAAGCTGACTTACAAATACCTTTACCTCCCTTTCCCAATTCCTTTTCAATTATAGTCACCAGGAAAAATCTCAATTTTAGGTTAATCAAATTTATCTGCATACTCCACGCCTACATCAGACAACCATGATGTGACATTTTATATTCATGACCACACATCGCAAAATGGCACTCCATAACACTCCCAATTCTACTTAATTCCTTAATATAGTAGGTTTCATGCTCTGCAACACCTTCCTGCTCCTCAAAATTCCACCACTTTTCTCCTTCACTCTTAGCTAATGATTTTGCCTTATACATTAGTAACACTAGGAAAAAAATAATAGAAATTTTCTACCAAAATAAAAATCTATTTTTACCTGAACCCACATTCTCTCTTTTATTCTTTTATAATAAACTAGAGGCCCCGTGCATGAATTCGTGCATAGGTGGGGTCCAGCTGGCCCACCCTAATCAGGGTGATCAGGCTGGGCCAGCCGGGGAGAGGGGCCGCGGGCAGTTGGCCAGCCGGCCCCATCCCCTGGTCAAACTCCCGGTCGAGGGGATAATTTGCATATTAGCCTTTTATTATATAGGACTAGAGGCCCGGTGCACAAAAATTTGTGCACTTGGGGGGGGGTCCCTCAGCCCAGCCTGTGCCCTCTTGCAGTCTGGGACCCCTCAGGGGATGACCACCTGCTGGCTTAGGCTCACTCCCCAGGGGATTGGGCCTAAGATGGCAATCAGACATCCCTCTGGCAGCCCGGCAGCCCTTGGGGGATGTCCACTTGCCAGTGGGGAGCAGGCCTAAACTGCAGTCGGACATCCTTAGCGCTGCTGAGGAGGCAGGAGAGGCTCCCACCACCACTGCTGTACTGGCAGCCATCAGCCTGGCTTGTGGCTGAGCAGAGCTCCTCCCATGTGAGAGCGCCCTGACCACCAGAGGGCAGCTCCTGCATTGAGCGTCTGCCCCCTGGTGGTCAGTGTGTGTCATAGTGACCAGTCATTCCCAGTCCTTCTGTTGTTAGGGTCAGTTTGTATATTACCCTTTTACTATATAGGATAGAGAGAGGCCTGGTGCACGGGTGGGGGCCGGCTGGTTTGCCCTGAAGGGTGTCCCGGCTGGTTTGCCCTGAAGGCTCGGCTCCAGCTCTGAGACCTCGGCTGCTGAAAGCAGGTATCTGGGTTTGTTTGGCTTCTATATTTGAAACACTGTTGCAGCTCCAGCTCTGAGGCCGTTGCTGGCTGAAAGCAGGTACCTGGGGTTTGTTTAGCTTCTATAATTGCAACATTGTTTCTTAGAGTGCAGCTCAGAGGCCGGCAGCGGCAGGCGGGGAACCTTGGCTTCCTCCATCACTGGAGCAAGCAAGCCTCATGTTCGCTTCAGCTGCCTGGCTGCCGACCGCCATCTTGGTTGGCAGTTAATTTGCATATTGCCCTGATTAGCCAATGGGAAGCGTGTCGGAGGTATGGTTAATTACCATGTTTGTTCTATTATTAGATAGGATATGTCCCAGTTTTTTATCAAAGGCCAACCCTCCACTTGTAGCTCATCACTATTCCCTTCTTGACCAATTAGTTTCAAAAAGTAGTACTATTCCTGCTCTGCATAATCATTTTCTCACTTTCTTTTGGATCAAAAAGATACATATAGCAGCTCTTTTATCTTTCATCTTAAAAGTCATCCTAGAGGCTAGAAGCAATGACACTATGGTAACATTAAGCATACTTAGGGCCAGATGGCAGTTTTTAAATACCATCTATAATAATAAAAGTGTAATATGCAAATCGACTGAACGGCCAAACAGCAGAACAACCGTCCAGATGACCACACTATGACATGCACTGGCACCAGACCAGGCAAGGCAGGTGTGATATGACTGGTCAGGAGGCCCCGCCATTGCCCCACGATCGCCCTGCAGAGGGAGGCCCAGGCCACCCTCTGCAGGGTGATCAATTAGGGGCTCTGCGATTGACTGCCCCACAGAGGGAGGCCCACACCAACGGCAGGTGGGGCGGTCAATCGGGTGGGGGCCTCCACAATCACCCCAAAGAGGGAGGCCCAGGCTACCTGGCTGGCAGCACTGTGGTGAGTGGGCGGGGCCTCACTCTGCAGGGCAATGGATCGCGGAGCCCTGCAATCGATCATCCTAAAAAGGAGGACCAAGCTACCTGACTGGCAGCGCTTCAGCTGGTGGGTGGGGCCTCCCTCTGCAGTGCGATTGATCTCGGGGCTCCTGGACTACAAGAGGCCGCAGGCTGGGCTGAGGGAACCCCCCTCAGGTGCATGTATTTCGTGCACTGGGCCTCTAGTTCTTAATAAAAGTAACAAGGCTGAGTCAGGGAAAATATGTAATAAGCATCTAAGGGTGCCAGAAAGTAAGAAAATGTGCAAATATAGAAATACACACAAACACACAGAGAAAAATAAAAGAAACTTATAAAAATAAAAATGAAAGTTTGGAACATACAAATAGGTCATAGAAGGCAATCTAAAAAAGCCTCCAGTGGCTAGATTTTAAAAATATTGAGCAATAGAATAAATAATGATAATATTGGTTAATAAGCAAAATAATACAATACATACTCAAGAGGTCCTAATTATATAACTATGAGATATAAATTATTTTATTGTTAATCCTCAGCCAAAGATATTTTTCTGTTGATTTTTAGAGAGAGTGAAAGAGAGGGGGAAAGACAGAGAATAGAGAGACACATCGACTGGTTGCCTCCCATACATGCCCCAAACAGGCTGAGGTATTTGTCCTTGACCAGGAATCAAACCTGGGACCCTTCAGTCCACAGGCTGATGCTCTAGCCACTGAGTCAAACTGGCTAGGGCTAAGTGTTTGTTTTTTAAACCACCCAGTCTGTGGTATATTTGTTATAGCAGCCTGAGATAAGACAGGATAGAATCTTATCTATACTTCTGTTACAACTTTGTAGTCTCCCAAGAGGTTCAATAAATAAAGACATACTCAGATTTTATTGGATGAGATGAGATGAATATATCTGAATATATACATATCTTCTAGATAACTTCGGATGCTATTCAGAAATACCTGAGTACTAGCTTTATTTGAAGACATGGCCTTGCAGAGGATATATAAAAAGCAGATACTCAACAAGTTCGCAGCAGTTTTCTTAACTTTGGGAGGACAATGTCTACGTGAACACTGTCACCAGTAACTGCTTGCTCTGTCTGGGAACTAAGGAACCATACTATGGCACTCAGGGAGCAAACTGAGGGAACAAAAACCACGCAGTGTTTCTCTGCTCCTGCTCTATCTAGTAACCTTGCTTTGATTAAGTTCTGCATTTTTATCTCAATAAAATAGAAATTGGATGCAAGTGTGTATGAATTTAACACTATCGCTTGTAACTTGATCCATATATTATCTTTTATCTGTACTATTCTTTCATTTGTAAATACAACACTGGGATTTTAATCAGAAATGAGGGTTAAAAAGAAATCAGAAAGCAACAAATTGGTGTTTTTCTTCACTGTTCTTTTTTCCCCTGGGAGAGCTTGTTCAAAATAGAACATGGAAAATAGTTGAAGAGAAGACAGCAGTCACTGAATGTTGCTATTTACTTCTAATGTGTCATTAGAGTATACAGTATCTGTCACTAACACAGAATCAAATAATCAAATTTCATGGCAGAATTCCTGAGACTAATGTATGTGTCATTTCATTTTGTAGCTGTTTTGCGGGTAAGTGAAAGCCAATTTTATCAATTATATTACCATCATTTAGTACATTGCACATAAACAACTATATCAGTGTCATCAAGTAAAGCAGTTAGCATTTGATGGGTGCACAGGACACACAAATGGAGGAAATTAACTATAATAATAAAATTAATTTATTATATACATGTGTATATATTGCATGTATA
>NW_005354291.1:4744363-4779864 GCF_000412655.1 Myotis brandtii | reverse complement strand
AGAGATATATTTTTTCCAGATTACTGTAAGCTTTGAAATGGGGAAAATAATAAATAAATAAGTTAATTTAAAATTATGTTTGCCAAGTAACAAATGCTTTGAAAGGACAAAATAACTTGTACTACAAATTGTGTCAGTCATCTAAGGAATCTCACCATAAGAGTTAGCTGATACAAACTAGCTGTGTTGCTGACATGTATTTGATGCTACCCCACCCATGTTCTTATCTCTCGCATGGATTTAACCCATTGCTTGTCTTTATTGGAAGGGGTTATAGCTTTAGCAGTGAGAAGAGGAAGGCATTTTCAAATTATTGTTCATTGTTTCTAATGAAAGGAAGCTAGCTCTCCTTCGTAAGCCTTAGCGATTATTTTCAAGTCTGACAGCTTCCAGCTTCCATTTAAAGAGCAAGTGACTCAAAATTAAGCCATTTTCAGGGTAGGCACTGATACAATTTTGCACACACAAGAGGTGCCTTTTTAAGTGGAATTCAGTCTTAAACCTCTGGTGGCAATACAGTTGATGTAAAATTGGAATACTTTCCCTCTCCTTTTTAAGTGAAGTGAGAAGGCCTTACCCTACCCTAATAGAAGAGTTTTAAGTCACCGCCCAGAGAAGGAGAATTATTGATTCTTCCATGCTTTGCTTGACTTATCAGTTACAGATTTAAAGGGATCTATCCCTGCAACTCTTTGTCCTCAAATTCTTTTCATTTTTATCTAGAGATAAACAAAGAACTTTTGGAGGGTATTGGATTTAAACTCTTAAAAACCTTATAATATTTAATTTAAAAGATAGGGATCTTGAGTTTCAGGAAGTTTTGAAGTTACTAGTAACCTACTTTTAATTTAAATATAACAATTGTGACTGGTAGGTTGAACAAGCGGGGCTCACTGAATTTAATCAGGTACCGACTAGTTTTTTTCCTCCTACTGTCATTTCAAATTTATCAAGGCGAAGAAAACATTCCCTACCCCTGGATCAGAACATAAGTTGTTCTGTGGCATTTCTGCTTTCTGTTAGTTACTTAAAAGTTTACTTTAAGGGGTAAAACACAAATGAAATTCTGTAATTAGAAGGCACAGTTTCATATACTTTTCAAAAGCTTCATATTTATCCCAACGTGCTGTTGCTTACACAACTTTGCACAACTGTACCTGCTAAAGGAGAGAACCCAGAGCTGTTAAGGTGGAGGGGGAGGGCTGACCATTCTCTACAGCTCCTTATCCTCTATCTTCAACAGGGATTTCTGACCCATCTGAGATTGGGTATCTAGTTGGAAGTTGAGCAGTGGAAAGAGAAGAAGTAGGAAAAGCTGCGAAGTTCTTACTTGACTCTAGTGTCACTGCCTAATAGCTATTTGGAGCTGAACGAGTCTCTGGGGTTTCTGCAAGGCCCGGGTCCATCGTGGTTCTCTCACAATGCAGTTTACCTGACCAGCGCACATGCACTCTATTGCTCCCCTGGACTCTAATGGCCTACTTGCAGGTCCTTCTCTACCAAGAATTATTAGCCTCTTGAGGCCTCATTTGACAGAATCTAATGTGACCCTGAGTCTGGTGGCTCTCCATCTTAGGGGCGGCCTGCATCTTCTCCTGGGAAAACAAGCATGCATTTTTACTTCAACAAACACTGGGAACAGACTGATCCCAAGGAGGTAGCAACTCTTCTCAGCCTTTGTTCAGCACTACCTAGCTTGTCTTTACCTTGCAGGTTTCCAGGCAGGGGTCAAATACTAGTCCAATGTGCCCACTAACTGCAGAGCTCAGAGCTCATAGCTCATGCCCTAGTTGAAGGGACTTCTTATCTTCAGGAGAACCACACCCTTTCCCTTGGGGAAGTGGGACTTTCTTCCTACCTATGGCCCTCGGCTAGAATCCTCTTCATTGTCTCCTCTCAATTCCCATCATCTCATCCTCTATCCATTTAATGTGGACTAGAGATTTCGTACTACTTTTATAAATTCTACATATAGTCTTGTACCATTTTAGAATTCAGCATCTTTTGGTATATGTCAAAATTTGTAGTTTAACACTCTATTACAAAATATTTATTTAAAAATCATCTAACACTAGTCAATGGCAAGACTCTCCCTTAAGGATTTTTAGTAAACACCAAATTGGGTCATAGAGTGGTAAAGTGTGTTTTGTTTTGAAGTTACATCTAATAACAATTAACATCAGTTTTCTTTTTACAATGATGAGCTCATTAAGCCCGTAGGCAATTAGTATTGAAATTAAGTGCATAGTGATTTATTTACCAATCTATATTTTATGATGTGCTTGTAAAGGTATTAATTATTTGGTTAGGTAGTGAAAGGATTAGTTGTATAACAGCATGTAGAGTTTTCCAAGGTAAATGGAATGTGAATTGTTATTAAGATGATAAAACATCAACCACATTTCTTGATTTTTAGAACAGTTGGTATGCATGGTGTATAGCATTTAAATTCAATTAAAGTTGTAAACATGGAGGAAATATCTAGTAAAAAGAAATATTCCTTTGACTTCACTGTGGTGCTTTGATTATTTTTATTATTACTTAATATTCACTAAACAGCCATGCTGAGCAAAGATCTAATTTAATGTTTATCAAGTGCTGTGAAGTACTTAGATAAAGGGGAAAAATCTAGGATTATTGTATTTGGAAATTAAGACTATCTGCTCATCAAAATGTTTGCTGAACACGTGTTTTCCTTTTTTTATTAGTTTTTATTTCATTCTTCTTTTAAAAGTTTGGAAATTATGAACATTATGATTTTATAGCCTACATTTATTTAGTTTATTGATAGTTTATATATAATAATGACCATGAACTTATGATAAACAAAGTTGAAGCTAAGGGGCTACTATAAAGACCCTTTTGTGATTATCCAATCTCTTTGACCACCTTTGGCATGTTAGACAAGCAATCTTGTTATTGCATTAAGGATTTTAAGACTGAGAAGCGCCTTTATTTAATCTAAATTCATAGTCTGTTTTTCGTTTTTCATTTTCTGCTAGGCAGTTATGAAGGTCTTCAAACAACTTGGAATCAGAAGACCTAGGTTGTGTTTCTACTCTACTTTTACCAGTTAGCAAGGACACCTATCTGAGCCTCTCTTTCTTCATTTAAATGATGCTAAAAATACCAAACTTTCATAGACAGGACATAATTTATAAAAAAAAAACCTACAAAATTTTATACCAATGTTAAGTATTTTTATTAAATACTCATACCACCATAACTTCTCTTCCTTGAACCTAAGAGACAACTGGAGATTCTAGAGTATTTTGACTTTTAAATCTCAGTTTTATTTAACCCCAAATCAACAGTGTAGTTACAACATGCTATATATTTAAATTTTGAAAATAAGTCTGCCCCTTAAAGACAGGTAATATATTTTTAAAGCATTCCATTTTCCTTTTTCTTTAAATTTACATCCCGGCATTTGTCTATTTTCCTTATTATTTTTTTTAAGTTCATAGTCACTTTTATTTATATCTAAAATTTAATTTTTCAATAAATTTCTTATACCCAGAAGACAAATTGCTAAATATATAACAGTCTCCTTTCTAGAAAATCAACATGCTCTGACTTTATGGTTATATCATTTTAAAAGGTGGGCATATGTCTCAGGAATCAGTTATTTATTGCAAACAAGCTTAAAAATAGAATAAAAAGCATATGTTGTATTGTCTGTCAATGAAATGTAGCGAGAGGCTAATCACATATTAGTCCTATCCAGATGCAACTTAAAAGATGCTAACACCAGTCTCATGGATGTCTCCAAGGAGACGGATGCCAGTTTTAGGAAAACGACTTAAACAACTGCTAACTGGGGTCCCTTTCATTTGTGTCACAGATGGGATTGGCAGAAAATATTGGTGGGTGTTTTAAAAACATGACCTAATCTTTCCCTAATTGAGGAGGCTCCTAATTGTGTAATAATTGGTTTTCACAGTTGAATGTCTCAGTGCTAAAGACATTTGCCAATGTATTAGCTCTAACACCAAGGAAAGCACATACTTTCTCACAAAGGCATCTTTCTATGTACATTTTCCAAAGTATATTTTATAATAATGGTTATAATTATAGAAGATTATGTTAACTGAGTAGTTAATATGTTCCACACACTGGGCTAGCCTTTTATATAAATTAATTCACTCAGCAACTTATGTAGCTTCATTATCTTTTCATTGTAAGAATGAGGAAATGGGACTTAGAGAAGTTAGTTGCTCATGCTCATGCCTATTAGCTTTATTTGTCTGACTGAAGTAATCAAGATGTTAACATCTTTAATATACTGCCTACCATGCGAAATACTGCTTAGTACTCCTCTGGGGAGGATTTTAATGAGTCAGGAAAACAATGTCTTTTAAATAATCATTAGTAATAGTATACATATTTTAGAAATATAGGTTGATACAAGTTGTATATGTGTGTGTGTGTAAAAGTGGAAATAAATCTAGGAAGAGCTAGTAATATTTAGTCAGTACTAAATATTTTATAACACAAAATCTCATTTTCTCTTCATAAAGACATTATGGAGTATATATTCTTATCCCAATCTCACAGACCTGTAAACAGGCTTAAAGAGACAGTATAATTACATGCTACTGCATAGCCAGTACACAGCTAAGCTAGGACTGAAACCTAGGGCCACTGGCTCAAATACTTTGGTTCTTAAGCACTCAAGTGAGCTATATTTCCTTAAAAGAAAAGCAACAGGGATCATTACAGATGTGCAAAATTTTTCAGTAATAACATGGAAAGAGAAAGACAGCTTTATTAATTGCTGGCATATTTAATTGAAGGAAACTATTTTCAAAGAAAAAAGTAAATTATAAAATCAGCTGACTTAGACCGAGCCTTAATTTGAAATTCTTAATTGCCTATCTGTACACCAATATGACTGAAGCTGTACTCTGTGAGGAAGTTGCCTTGTCATAGGAAATTTGTCTGTGATTTAATCCATAAAACTTTTAAGTATTTGCACAAATTACTTAAATTGGTTTCTTTATAGCCCACTATATCCTGCTATGCTTCCCAACAACATCATTAATTTGCTTAGAAATCAAATGTAAAATCCACATCCTTTCTGCTACGGAAGACACTGAGCAAGCATATTCCATACATAAACATTTTAAAACCTTGGTGTTTAAATAACAAATTTAAGACTGACTAGAATATGGCTTGAAAATATATAATGGGTCTTGCCATTTTCTTTATTTCATAATTATTAAAATATTTATTAAAACAATAAATTAATTAAAATATAATTAATATTTTTCTTGCTGAACTTTAACAAGATATTCATTTTAAAGTCATGAACACATTATCTAGATTTAAATCAAGTTATAAAATATGATCCTGTGTGGAAAATTTATTTCAGATAATTAATCAGCATTCTTGCAAAAGGAAAATCCTAAAGATGAATGAAAGCATACATGCATGCATGAATAAAATTATTATACCTGATAAAGTGACACTGTGTATTTTTAAAAGTATAAGTCAAACATTTACTAAAGCAAATGAACTCTTTACAACAGATTTCATGGTAAAAACAAAACTTGTGGGGTTGTAACTGGGCTCACTAATACCAGATTTGACCAAGGAGAGGTCAATAATGAACTGTGGATGCTTATGACTTAAATCAATGTTATCACATGTAGAACAACATAAATCAAGGTCAACAGATGAACACTTCATCTACTTGCTATGATTTGAGAAACTGATTTCCTCTCCCACCAGCTCTAAGTCTCAGTTTAGCAGAAATTTCCAAGTTTCTCCTGAGAGACGGATTGTTTACCAGAAGGAAGCAGCAGTGAGCTGAGTCCACGCATGGAAGAGAACAGCGCAGTGGCTTTGCAGACAAAGGTATAAAAGGTGTATACCTATTGGCTTATTGCCCCCATTTGATAGGAACTGCTCTCCCCCTCCACAGGGTCACAGAGGTGGCAGCCGTGTTTGCCTTAGCTGGGGCAGGGGCAGCCATTCGGATGGAAGCTTGTCTGAACAGCAGTCTTTTTTCAAAAGGCTGAAATTTAAAACGAGTGAATCTCCGCTCCCCCTGTTGCTAGCTATTCAATGCACACTTTACTGTGAGTCATGTTTACTTCCTTTAGTTTCACATTTATTTTGCCTGTTTAATTGTGTGTTGGCCATATGGATCCCATAGCGGAAAAGATTTCATAGAGATGGAGGGGAAAAAAAACAACCACCAAAAAAACCCATGAGGAGCAGCAAAGGAGCCGGAGAGAGAGCCCGATAATCTGCAATTCCAGCCTTTGAAACCTAGCAGCTTCCCAGCCCTTGAAGTGCATGAAACACCCCTGTATCCGTATGAGAAATTCTCCTTTTGGGGAGGCAGGCTCATGCATTTTTCTGTTAGTAGCAATTGAGAGAGTTCCAACCAATGGAAGCAAGGCTCAAAAAAGAAAGGCGTTCACCTGCTTGTAAGGCATCCGGAGGCAGGAAAGGTTCAGAGTGTGAGACGCGTGGCACATCGATGGCACATTCCCAGGCAGCACTTGGCCATTCAATGGGCAGCAGAGGTCGCCAAGGACACTTAAGATGAGCCCAGCTAGGGGGTGTGGGGAGGACAGGGAGGTGATGAGTTTTGCCCAGGGCTGGCCTGCTGAAGGTATAAACAAATACATACATCACACACAGTAAGGATGCGGTTGCAAAGAGCTCCAGGGCAGAAAATATCTAAGAAGCCTTGTAAAGAGAAGCCATTTCATGTCTGCAGTTTTACAATTCTTTCTCATGTCCCTTGTTTCTTATGTGTTTCTTGAGATCAATGGTCATTATTGGAAGTTTGAATTTTTTATTGAGTGATTTCTAGTTTTAGTTCAGTAGTTCTCTTCCACTTGCAAAGTCGAGGGTTGCCCTGTGCGGCGTGGCTCCATGGAAGGGCAGGCCTCCTCTCTGACCTGCCCTGACCAGCTGCCCATCAGTAGGTTGAGAGCCAGCATCCTATTCCTTATCAAGGTCGTGAAAGAGTGATTCATTTATTTCTTAAGCCCCAACTGTTGCTTCACGCCTGAGGGAAGCAGGGAGGAGGAAGGGAGGGAATTCACAGGCCCTCCTTCTGGAACTGCTCCTGCCCTTTACCAGCCTAGAAAAAGAGAAACTTGCAGGCAGCTGTCAGTGCAACAATTTGAGCTCCAGGCATCTCTCAGCAGAAATTGAACTTTCATGGGAAGCAAAGTTACATAGCAATTACTCCAGGTCACTGGTGCTATCATTGGATTCTTCAGTGTAAACAGGCACATGGAAGTGACAGTAAATCTAATGAAGTATTGGTTTTGGAGCATTTAAACATAAAAGAATCCAGTATTTCTTCAGGGCAACATGGCGATCCTTTCTAATTAAAGGAACTGTTAGCTTTGTTTACTTTTTCATTCCAGTAAACAATTCAGAGATTCCCACACCTCAGCTGACATTCGGTAACATAACTGTCATGCTTTAAAGGCCAGTGGCATAGCATTGCAACAAATAACTTCTGACTAGAAATAAACTAATAAAGTGAAGTAAGAATTTAGAAATTCAATGTGATTTAATTAGCAAACCAATCAACCAAGTCTTTTTTTTCAGAGCCTCTTGTGAACTCAGAAGTGTGCTAACTACTGTCCTAGATAGAGTTGGCTGGATGTGGTCCTTACCCTGAGGCAGCTTAAAATCTACTTGGGAAGGTACAATTAGTACAGGTAAAGCCTTAGAGAAAAAGATAAGAGCTAGATGCTAGATAAGATTTTCAAAGGCAGTAAGAGTTGAGAAATGCCAACGAGGGAGGCAATGACCAAAGGAGTGGTGAAATGGGACACAGGAAGGAGAGAAGGTAGGGGATGCTGGGCAGAAGTGACAATGTGGATCAAGTACAAGCATTTTTCTTACATATCCCCACCTTTGCCTCCTTGGATAAAACGCTAAGGTATCCTAAAACCTACACCAACTACTTGTCTTTCTCAAAAATAGCTATCAACTTTTGGTATCACATGCATTTAGTAATCAGCTATAGAGCTCCGTGAAGCACAGGGATAATTTCAAGTTCATTAGTTGGACAAAACAAAAACACACATGCACCACAGAAGTACTGATGACCATAATTTAAGGGCAATTCCAATAGCCCATAAATGTAGGGCGGAGCATCTCTGTGTGGAGCACTGGGCTAAGTAATTCAGGCGTATTCTTTATTCCTCACACTCTGAATGGAGTACTCTTGTTAGGTTCACTTACAGATAAAGACACTGAGGTACTGATAGATGGTATGGACACGGAGTGGTGGAAGAAGATACAAATCTGAGCCATTAGTTCCCTCTCTCAATATCCATGGAAGTTACATCAACGAATCAGCAGGAACTTTTAGATTGCCAATATCTGCAAAACACTGACCTAGCTGCTCTAGTGCATACTGAGTATATTGTACCATAATGTGAATCAAGCCACTAATAATTTACCTGAGTTAAAATGAACATATGGGAAAGCTAGTGATAGATATATGTATATTAACAATGGGAGCAAGCAAGATATTTTAAAGTAACTCTGAGAAAAGCAATGTGGGTTTCCAATCGGTGAGAATAAACATCTATGGCAGCTGTGGGCAAACTACGGCCCGTGGGCCGGATCCGGCCCATTTGAAATGAATAAAACTAAAAAAAAAAAAAAAGACTGTACCCTTTTATGTAATGATGTTCGGGCCGGATCCGGCCCGTTTGGAATGAATAAAACTAAAAAAAAAAAAAAACGAACCCTTTTATGTAATGATGTTTACTTTGAATTTATATTAGTTCACACAAACACTCCATCCATGCTTTTGTTCCGGCCCTCCGGTCCAGTTTAAGAACCCATTGTGGCCCTCGAGTCAAAAAGTTTGCCCACCCCTGATCTATGGCGTAAGCTTTGAAGGGTGTAGATAATTTGGAGAATTGATGGAGACAGGCATTTGAATGGAAAGACCAATGGAAGCAGAAGAGGATATGAGCATATAATGTTCACGTGACATTTTATTACAATAATCATGATTACTGGTAGACTACAAGTAACCCAGTAGCTATCCCAGAATACAAATAACTAAACAAAGTGGAAGGTATTGGTTCACTTGGGACAAGTCACATGTTTCAAGAACAGGATCACATTTGAAGTGCAAGGGCCAGGGGATTAACTGAGCTAGGAGAAGCTGTAAAAAGATAAGCAACAAGACAAGGCAGTGGAACCAGAGGCAGGCCAGTCACTAAAGAGCTAAGTGTCCATGGTCAGAGACATGTTGTAGCATAGAAGACAATCTGTATTCGATCTTTATGCATGTGAGAGAGAGCTTTGAAAACAAACAAATATGCAGCAAGTCAGATATACTAGATAACTCTCATCTCCTCCTCACACCTCTTGGCCTCACTTCTGACTCCAGCCCTGGCTTCAGTAAACAGATCCAACAAGGTTTCACGTCTTGCTGACATCACCTTGCCTCGAATACGCATTACTGTCTTTTGCTTTCTGTCTGGGGAGTTTTTTGGGTGAGAAGGAATATCTGCACCCCAAAGGAAAACCCTCTACAATGTTGGGAGGACCCATAGGACATGCTTCTCCCTGTCATTCTTAGGCATTCTATAGACCCTATGAAGGTTCTGGTGAAATCTAGTTGTCCTGTGAACTCAATAATGCACACTCTCATTAGCTTTTCTCCTTCTTTATTTCATTTTCCTGGCTTCTCATTCCTGCTCCCTGGGATCACTTCCCAAATAACTACCTGCATATAAGTCTTTTGCATTTTCTGCATTTGAGGGTGACCCAAGCTAAGTACAAAAGCAAGAAGAGATCACAGAAGGCAGAGTGAAGTATGAAAGAAGCAGTCAGGCCATGGGTAAGGGATACTCAGGCCAAGGAAAGAACCTAATATGATTCCAACTCTTACATTATAGAGACACACCTATCTTTTCTGCAGGCATCATGAAGCATCAGAACGGGTGGAGAGATGGCACCCAGCCTCCTTATTGTGAGCAAGAGGAAACCCAGGGCAGTGAATGCTAGAACTAGCATTCTGGTATCTGGAATTTGAGTCAGTGTGCTGGCCATTACCTCATGATGCCTCTAAACTCTTTCATGTTGTCTCTAATAACCTCCAAATCTGGATACCCATGGATATGGAGATTGCGTGTGGAACAAAAGAGTAACACCTATTTGGATTAGGACAAGAGGGGCATTTCCTAATAAGGAATGTGTTTTGATTAGGAAAAAGGCCTAACCCCAAAAAGCCTATTTTGAGGCTTAGTTTAATGGGAGTTGGCAGAGAGACAAGGACAGATGGCAATATAAGTGGTCAAGCTAAAGAAGAAAGAAACTCAAAAAATTACAGTATAGAGAACATCTGATGTTTTCACCCTACCATTATCCATTGCTTCTTTTTCTACTAAGACCACCACTTTTTGTCTGTCTCAGTGCAGGTGGGCAAGTCTGATGGCCAGTAGTATGCATGTCCTTTAGGCCTGCCAATCAGACCTGTCCTTCCCTTAGAAGCAGCACTATTAAGGGCTAAAGGAATACTAAATCTGACTCTAGTGGCCCCAAGTAGTCCAATGACACCAAATTCTGAGTATTGTCTGTCACTATGGGGCAAGAGAAGCTGGTTTCTAGTTTTTATTTGCTGTGCTATTGAGCTGATTGACTAAATGTAAAACCTGCCTGAGAGTGAAGTCAATGCAGAGAGATAAAGAGAAGAGAGGTGGATCTTGGTGACATCATTTCAGCCCCTAGATCCAGTTGGTCTCTGGACTTTTCGATAGCATAAGCATGCCATCCATCCCCCTGCCCCTAATTTTGTTTCATTGTTCATCCAAGTTTGTTTCTATTCCATATACATTAATAGCAAATGTTAAGGCAGAAGATGATGCCTAGGAAATAAGGTTAGTCAAGGTGTAAGAGATGATTTCTTTACCCAAAAGGAACATGTAATTGACTACTGCCATGAAAATCAATTATTTGTATTGAGTCAAGCATAAGCACATTCTTGAGCATAGAAGGCATATGTTTTCAGAGTTGGCTGGAACTTTAAATTCAAACAAGGTCTAGCTTTATTCCTAACTATATACCCATATTTCTATCTGAAAACTTGATTCCGGTCATCCCTTCTAACTCTAAAATTCTATAAATCGGTAATCTTAGTTTATCCTCAATGACATCTCTTAATTGCTTTAAAAATAATCTTTGCTGGCTGTTGATTTTTATTGCTAGACTCTGCATATTGAAGAATAACTTATCTTTTTTTACTCGATTAAGAAGTAGGTGTAGTTGAAAAGACATTCTTTCTAATGTATTGTTTCCCTTTGAGGATTTCTACATACTTAGTTTCTTTAACGGAGACAGAAAGTTATTAATCCTCCAAACGATTAGATAGTTTCATATTTCCCTAGGCACTGATTTTGAAGAAAATTACTAGACCGGAACTTGATAATATTTCTCGATCTGTGGTAATCGCAGTTATTGAAACTATTACAGAGTAGCAGTATTTTTAGAAGAATGGACTAAAATGATCCAGTGACAGTCAGTTATATTTAAGAAACTCCCTTGGATAAGGAAATACTTAACACACTTGTGCAAGGTGTCAAATCCCTTGTGAATGTTTACTTAAAAAGACAAAATACTATAGTGCAGCATTTGGCCTATTGTGTAATAAAAACAGAAAATATGTCCTTCAGAATATATAAAAGAATGCCAAGGTGGAATGCAGACTGGTGCAGCCACTATGGAAGACAGTATGGAGTTTCCTCAAAAAACTGGAAATGGAACTCCCATTTGACCCTGTGATCCCACTTCTAGGAATATATCCCAAGAAACCAGAAACACCAATCAGAAAGGATATGTGCACCCATATGTTCATAGCAGCACAATTCACCATAGCTAAGATCTGGAAACAGCCTAAGTGCCCATCAGTAGATGAATGGATTAGAAAACTGTGGTACATCTACACGATGGAATACTATGCTGCTGTAAAAAATAAGGAACTCTTACCATTTGCAACAGCATGGATGGAACTGGAGAGCATTATGCTAAGTGAAATAAGCCAGTCAATGAAGGAAAAATACCACATGATCTCACTCATTCATGGATAATAAAGACCATTACAAACTTTTGAACAATAATAGATACAGAGGCAGAGCTGCCTCAAACTGATTGTCAAACTGCAGTGGGAAGGCCAGGGAGGGTTGGGGGGCAGGAGGGAGGGGGGTAAGAGATCAACCGAAGGACTTGTATGCATGCATATAAGCATAACTAATGGACATAAGACACTGGGGGGTAAGGGAGGCCAGGGGATTGTCAAGGGCGGGGGGGGGGGGGGGCACAATATGAAATACCCTTTGTAATACTTTTAGCAATAAAAAAAAAGAATGCCAAGTAAATAGAGGGCAAAAGAAAATGCTGAGGTAAAATGAAGAACTTAATGCTTTCCATAGCAGAAACGTCTACATTCCCGTTGGTTCTCATTTCTTCCCAGCTGTTTAATGCATCTTTCTGCCTCCATCCATTGGTACTATCTTTGTTCAGGCTATCAGCAGCTTGCTATGGGTTGCTTTAACAGCCTCTTACTGGATCTCTCACCTCCAGCCTTTATCCCCTCCAAAGGAATCTCACGTCACTGCTGAGCTTCGTTAGTGCGAAACTAATCATATCATACCCTCCTTACCAAGTTCCCTGAGGGTGGAGTTTACACTCTGGCATGGGATGCAATGTGGTTAATAATTTGGTGGCTGCTGAGCTCTACAACTTCACTGTTTGCCTGTAAAGCTTTCCAACTCCCTTCGATGGTGCAACCTCTACCCATCCTGAAAGACCAAGTTTAGGGATGTGTTAGGCCTTTCCTGGCATATTCCTGCCCACCCTGCTACACTCCCACTGGATCATCTGCATCTCTGTTAGTGCTCTAATAGCTCTCTATTGATCCACATCATAATATTAATCATGCTCTATCATGTTTGCCTTCCCCAAATGACCACATGACTGTGTATTGTACGTGTTCAACAACCATTAGCTAAATTTATGAGTAAATGAATAGTTTTATTTTTACCTATAAAGTTGTTCATAGAACAGATGAATGCAAAATCCATCATTTTGACCCTCACAATAAAAAAGTATACAATGTGAAACAGAAGTCAGGAAAAATTTTATCCTTAATAATACACCTTCAGAAATGTTTGCTATTTAGAGACAGTCAGGAAAAGTATACCAGGTTGCTGAAAGTAGAGCTACTGACAATTTAGACACTTCAGTTGTTTCAGAGCAGTTGTTTTGAACAAGGCTGAGAATAAGAACTCATGGCAAGGGGAAAATCATATATTTCTTTATGACATTCTTAAATGTTATGTAATGTTTTTGCCACAGTAAGCACAAAAGAATAAGTCAAGTTATAATAAAAATCCAACTAAAAAGTCCTTGTGGTCTGTTCTTATTCCACATGGAACCATATTGACTATGCATGTAGTGATTTTGTAAATAAAAGACCTTGTATTGATTTGCCTATTTGTTCTAATTACATTAAAGTGTAGGTTAGATAATAACTCTGGGAAGGGTACTTATTTCTAGTTTTCTAAAGGAAGAAATGCTATAGCATTAGTTTCCACATTTCTAGGTAACATAGTAGTTATGTGGTAGTTAATGCAAGATGCAAAGTACAAAATCTATTCCTATAATAGCTAAAATTAATAAGGGGAAAAAATCAGACCAGAAGAGTAGTCCTGGAGATGAACTTTTTTTGGCTATGGTACTGAGAGTTTAGTATTACACATTAACATATAGACTCATCACACACACAACCCTTCTCCCACTGACCCAATAGTCCAGTGGTTCTCAACCTTCTGGCCCTTTGAATACAGTTCCTCATGTTGTGGCCAACCATAAAATTATTTTTGTTGCTACTTCATAACTGTAATGTTGCTACTGTTATGAATGGTAATGTAAATATCTGATATGCAGGATGGTCTTAGGCGACCCCTGTGAAAGGGTCATTCGACCCCCAAAGGGGTCACGACCCACAGGTTGAGAACCACTGCAATAGTCATTCAAGAAAATGGGTCTAGCCCTTACCTTTCTCTGACTCATGCATAATGATTAGAACTGTGCCTTCTATAAGATGGTGCCCAACAAAAACTGGTTAGTTGAGAGTCATTTTCAGTTGCAGCTTCCTCCTAGTTCCATGGGCTCAAAAATTATGGATTCATTTTTTTCTTAACTGTTCTCTTTTCTAACTCCATCAGAGATAACCCATTATTAGGTTCTATTATCTTTTTCCTGGGAATGTCTCTGCAATACATCTCTTTCTATCTCTTTTGAGTCCTTTTATACCTCAGCAGCAATCTATATATATAAAAGGCTAAGTGACCATCCGATTGGCTGGTATCTATGATACGCACTGACCACCAGGGAGCATACACTCAATGCAGGAGCTGCTGAGCTGTGGTGACCTGGCAGCGGTGGTTCTCGGGTGACACACCCCAGAACCAGCGAGGAGGAGCCTGATTCCTTGCAGGGCCGCGTGATTCCACCTTTGCCGGTGGGTTATGTTGTTGCTGGGGCACTGTCGGCCTAAATCTGGTTTACTGCATACCAGCATTTGTGTTTCACACCCTGTACAACAGCTACTTTGCAGAGTGCCCTCTCGCACTCTGGGATCCCTCGGGGGATGTTGGAGAGCCAATTTCGGCCTGATCCCCACAAGCCTGGCGGAGGGACCCCACCTGCCAGAGGGACCCTGCTCACTTCACAGACGCCAGGGAGGGATCTCAGGAGGTTGGCTCCAGGGCATGTCTGGCCCACCCCGCCCAGTCCCACCCTGCAGGCCACGACCCAGGACCACCTGCATTAGTCCCTGCACAGGAGCCAGTGCCAGCGAGTGTGAGTTTTCTTTCTCCTCCCCCGCCCCACCCCCACTCCACAGATGGCCTTCGAGCCACTTCGCTGCCCAGGAATTCTAATTAATTTCCTTTCAATGTGCACGAATCTGTGCACCAGGCCACTAGTTATTATATAAAAGGCCTGGAGGCATTCATCACTTCCATTTGGCAGAAAGGAATAATCTTGTGGTCCTCAGTTTCCTGGGACTTTTTTAAAAGATATATTTAAGGAATTGTCACATTCAAGGCCTTTCTAGGGCTCCCTTTTGCCTACCATTAACTCTAAACTCCTTACCAAAGCTCCAGTATTGTCTGCTGTTATTCTTCTCACCTCCTGTCCTTCTTAATGCACTTGCTCTATGGATTTTTAACCTCTTTCTCAGAATCACTCCTCTATCCCAACTTCTTTTTTCTTTTTTTTCTTAAATATATTTTTATTGATTTCAGAGAGGAAGGGATAGGGGTAGAGAGATAGAAACATCAATGATGAGAGAGAATCATTATTCGGCTGCCTCCTGGACGTCCCCTACTGGGAATCGAGCCTACAACCCGGGCATGTGCCCTTGGCTGGAATTGAACCTGGGACCCTTCAGTCTGCAGGCTGACACTCTAGCCACTGAGCCAAACCAGCTAGGGCTATCCCAGCTTCTTTTGATGATCTCAATCACGTTCCTTACCATGTCTCACTTTTGCACCTTTATACGTATCTTGCCCCTTTATACATATTATTATTCTTTCTATCTAGAATGCACCCATTATACATTCTACTGCATATGCATCACCTACTTTAAAATTTGAATTGAAATTTACCTCTTTAGTAAGCCTGATCTGCCTTATCATCAATCCTGTTTCTTTTTAAACTGCTGTATCTGCAGGTCTGAGCACCCTAGAACTCATTTTTGTGCTATGTTGACTTGTACTTGATACAAAACCTGGTAAGCTTTCTTAAGCCATTTTTATTTGTTTATTTTCTCTCCCCAATATACCTTTTTCAAAAGCTCCTTAAGTTTAGAACCACACATTCCAGATTCTTACCATCTTTCACCCACAAAGCACCACCAATAATATAGTGTTTGCTAAAGTCCTCACTGTTAACCCTGTTATTTTGCATATGTAAATTAATACTTTAAAACAAAACAACAATAAAAACTCTGAGTCATATACCTTCTCTACCTCTACAGTATGGCGAATAAATTAAAATTAACTGCAGTTATTCATCTTTATAACAAAAGATAACATCCGAACCCATGTTGTAAAAACTGTATGATGGAAAGGAGAATGTCCTGAGCCATGTGAGACACTTTCCATTGATTGGTCTTTGTGGTTCACACCAAATTATGACTCATGTGAAGTTGCTAGAATCACGAAATTAAAAGTTGTACACAGAGCCAATTATACTTTCTGGCTAGATTCTAGTCTTATTTTGTTATATGCAAAACAAACAAACTCAAAAACCTTTTGTACCATTAATAATAGATACTAATTTTACCAGAAAACACCTCATTTGGAATTATTTTATATCATATAAGATAAAAAGGTTAAACTTTTACTGCTGATGGGAGATACATAGATAATTCTAATTAATGAAAAAAATTGTTTCTGAGTCCAGAATTGCCACACATACAGAGTATAAGGTCCTGTTGGTGGCCTTTCAAATACTCCCTTCACATTCTCCTTCCCATCTCTCTTTAAGATGTTGTCTCATTTTCCGTCAATGGTTCACTGGGCTATAAAAGATACCCACAGAGCTTCAAAAGTAGTTCAGCCCTTTTCTTCAGAAACCAATTGTGTCACTTAACTACAGTTCTCATCTTCCACGTCTAAAAAGCTTGCAATTCCACTCTGAGCAATGTCTGCCGGCTGGGTTGGTGTTCACTACACAGTCCCACTTCCATGGGGACTTTACTTGACATCCGTGTACAGAATATGTGTGGATTGGGGGTTGGTAAAATACCTTTGGAAGTTTTCAGTGTTAGAGCCTCAGACTCCAGTTCGTTCGCATCTTACGCTACAAACCACCTGCAATAATGTCAAAATTGCCTCTAGTCATCAGCGCGATGAGAAACACTTACTCAATTTAGCACAGAGAACCAACTGAGGTAAAAGGGATACAGTAAAAGCTAGTGAGTCTGACAGCCTATGCAAATTCAAGAAACTAAATCAGAAGTCAACTTCTGTTATGAACTGGCTCTGTCAGGCTGAGAAAGTCCCTTGAAATTTTGTCACTCAAATGTGTACTCATCACACAAGATGAGTACACATGCGTTACTTTTTTCTTGAAGTTTTTCTGGGGCACAAATCAACAATACATATAAAATATCAGAAAAAACATATATCTGTAGATAGAAACATGTATCTATAGGGATTTTTACCTAGAAAGGTAGTATTAATACTTTACTATTTTCATTACTTTTGTTTAAATGATAGTGGACTTTGGTAAGTTAAACAGTGTGAAGTTACAGTAAATTAATGATATAAATTGTCTTGTGTAGAACAGGAAAACTTCTCCAAACAAAAGCATAATTCTAGCATTTTATAACTAAATAAAGTTTACAACATTAGGAAAGGCTTATTTGTATTTGTAAAGAAACAATAAAAACACAAAAATGTATAAACAAATTTGAGTATTTCTTGCAAAATTTGTGCTTATTTGCCAGTAAGATATTCCAAATTTATATTTCTAATAACGTCATCAATGAGTGACTATATCTATCGATCTTGTTTCATACAGATCAATAACACATTTTCAAGACATACTTTCAGTTCTTCCACACACAACATCTGAAAAAAATAGTAACTACTGAGTTGAAAAATATTACTAAACTCTTTTAAATGAGTTGTCATTTATGTAACATTGGAAACAAAGCATGTCACTCCCAGACTTTCAATACATACAATTCTATTGGTTCCACTTATTCTGGACAGTTAATTATGGAGCTGAGAATTAATCCACTAATAACCAGACTACCACCTGCTATAACTTACAATATTACAGACACACTACATTAGATGTTCCTTAGACACAAACAAGGAATGAAGATTTGTGTCTTCTTTGAAGACCATCTAATCAGGATAATACCTCCATAACCCATGCTTAAAACCTTAGGAACACTGGTTTCGGCCTCTTACAATCTTGTCCTTTCTGACAGGGATTGTGTCACAAGTACAAAAGCATAATTTCTCCTCTCCATGTACATCCTCATGGCAGTCTCTCTTTTATGCATCAAAATGAGGAAGTTTGATTAAAGTGTTTTTAATTCTGCCAAGTTCCAAATCACTATAAGCAACTTTCATTGATAAGGTGATTAAGTGCCAACATTATGTTCACCATATTTATTTCATTTACTTTCCAACTTTCCATTATGACTCACATTTGCTTCTCATTACCAGGGAATCCTTGGGGAAATGTATGGAAATAATACCTTTCACAGAAAATCCCCTGTTAAGTATAGCCACACTCAATATGGCTCTTCCTAAAGATAATGGTATTGCCAAAAAATCATGGTTTAACACACAAAGGAGTATATGATAATCATCTTTATGTGCCAGACAATATAAGAGAAACTATGCCACTCATTTCTATGAGGTGGGTAAAATATATGAACATAATCCTGAACTTGTTTTGTGATATAGAAGCTGGTTATTCTTAGTGAAAGAGAGGATGATGGATATAAATAGTGAGATAGTAAAGAACAAATGTTCACTTAAAAATCATTTTTGTTAACCTACAAAAACACCTCATAAAACTACATTATTTTCCTCCTGAAATAGTAACAGAAAACATTTTATCAGTATAGATATTCCATAGTGATTCAAACAGAAGCATCTATTTTAAATTAATTGGACTAAGAGGGGACTTTGCACATGGATCACCCATAGAGCTCCTATAGAACGGCAAATTCACACACAAGATAAAAATCTGTGGATAGTATGTGTTTTTCTAGGTTTCTATTTGTAATAGAAAATAAGAGGAAACCACAGGTTTTCTATCACTTAAGCAGGTGACACTATAAGCTGACAAGAAAATCATAGTACCCAGCTGGAGAGCAAACTCAATGGCGACACTCCATTCACTGAAGCATTTTACATTTATTCGCATGCACAGACTCCTCCAAAACCATATTATTAATACATGTATCCATGAAAGAATGCTCAGCATTTTAGGTTATATATTTCTCCAAATCATCCAATGAAAACCCTTGGAACAATACTAAATGTCACGCTGTGTACAATGAAGAACATATATGTGATTGAGTATAAACATCTTATATTCTATATTATATGGGGGCAATTTTGCATTACTTTAGCTTCTTTCTTACTAGAGACTATAACATGACTTTATTGCTACTCCATTATATAGAATAGTGACTTTATGCACTGAACTCTGGGTCAGAAAAGTATTGTTTAATGGTTTATAGCAAGTGTACAGAATAATCCATTATTCCTAGTAAAAGCCATCACAATAAGCAAATGAGTTGTGTGGGAGAGGGAAAATCAGAGAGAGCAGAAAATCAAGAAGCAGCTGAAATACCTGGTGAGATTAGTATTAAGAGAGGATCACTAAGTAAGATATGTTTTCAATTTCTATTAATGATTAGGAAACTAAACTTTAGGTAGTTCACTGAAGAGGGTAAACATGATTTTAAGGATGAAAAATGTATATGTACACATTAAGACATAAACATATACACGTACTTATAAATAATTCATTTGCTAAAAGGAGAGTTATATCTCTACTAGAGGCCCAGTGCAGAAAAATTCGTGCAGCGGGGGCCGGGGGGGAGGAGGATCCCTCAGCCCAGCCTGTGCCCTCTCGCAGCCTGGGACCCCTCGGGGGATGTCCACCTGCTGGCTAAGCTGCAGTCAGACATCCTTAGCATGCCAAGGAAGCGGGGGAGGCTCCTGCCACCGCTGTTGTCAGCCCAGTTTGTGGCTGAGCGGAGCTCCCCCTGTGGGAGCGCACTGACCACCAGGGGGCAGCTCCTGTGTTGAGTGTCTGCCTCCTGGTGGTCAGTGCACATCATAGCAACCGGTCGTTCTGCCTGCCCTTAGGGTTAATTTGCATATTACCCTTTTATTATATAGGATGCTTGTGTAGTTTTTAATACGGCACATATACAGTATCCATAATTCATCTATTATAACTAAACATTTTCAGGGGAGAATTAGGCCCCTGTACAAAATATTTTGCCTAGTCTTGATTTCAAGATTATAAAGAGAAAATCACACTAATCTCCTAGCAATCACCACTCTGTTGACTGTATCCATGAGCTTTTTCTCCTTTTTTGCTTAATCCCTCCACACCCCGCCCCCACCAGAGAGCCTCCCCTGACAGCTGTCAGCCTGCTCTCTATGAGTCTGTCTTTATTTTGCTTGTTAGTTCATTTTGTTCATTAGATCCCACATATGAGTGAAATCATATGGTACTTGTCTTTTTCTGACTAGCTTATTTCACTTAACATAATGCTCTCCAGGTCCATCCATGCTGTTCCAAAGGGTAAGATTTCTTTCTTTTTTTGGGCCAGCTTTTTTATCCACTCACCTACTGATGGGCACTTGGGCTGCTTCCAAATCTTGGCTATTGTAAATAACACTGCAATGAACATAGGGGTGCATATATTCTTTCGAAGTAGTGTTCCGGGTTTCCTCAGATATATTTCCAAGAATGGAATGGCTGGGTCACAAGACAGTTCCAGTTTTAATTTTTTGAGGTAATTCCATACAGCTTTCCATAGTGGCTGCACCAATCTGCATTCTCACCAACAGTGCACAAGGGTTCTTTTTTCTCCACATCCTCACTAACACTTGTTGTTTGTGAATTCATTAGTGATAGCATTCTGACAGGTGTGAGGTTATATCTCATTGTGGTTTTAATTTGCATTTCTTAGCCCTAAAGATGATTTTATATTATTGCTCCCTCTTTAGTTTGGGAGGGACTCCCTAAAGGGCCACTTCTAATTACTGAAGATATAACAAGATTTATGTTGAATGTTACATATACACGCATGACCAATAATTTGGTTATATCACCTGTGACTTCTGTGAATTTTACTTGAACTTAAGGGTTTTAACATATAATTACCAGAAAAAACTAGTGTGAAAATTTAATCCCCATAAGCCTCCCAAGATACCTCTAAAACCAAGCGAGGGTGGAGGCTGTTCTTCAGAGTACATGTAAAGTAACTCTAATGCAGATCGTATCCTCTGCGCTGGCAAAAACTAGCAAAATGCCCCTCACAGAGCAGACTCAATAGATATCTGTGTAATTCATTAAATTTTATTTGAAGATATTTCTATGTACCCAACATTTATAAAACTTGTTTAAGGACCAAGAATAAAGCCCCTTGCAACTGTGAGACTCTAGTGAAAAACTGCATTGACTTGACATAAGGTGATTTGGTTTGCACTGTGTAATGAGCAGAGGAAAAGAGCATTTGGGGGCACAGTGCAACTGTGTTGCAGGTCTAATTGGTGGTGGTACAGGTCTCATTAGGATGTACATCAGTGTGTGTAACTAAAACACACACACACACACACACACACACACACACACACACAAATATACAGCACCTTGGGATGCTGGAAAATATCAATGTGTTTGGTGAAAGGCAAAGCTAAATGACTGTCAAGATACTGCCAATGACAACACAATAGAACCATGTGAACTTTGTGATTTTATAATGCTTCATGGAAAATGAACAAAAATGAATATTCAAAGGCAAAAATTAATCATTAGCTTAAAACATCTATTAGCACAGAACAGGTTGATAGATGGGAGTAGAGAAGTTCAGCATGATCAGGGAAGAATAGCTTTTTTTTTATTACTGTGAAAACAAAAGCAAACCTTTTAAAAAATGTGTTGTCTAATATTTCATGAAACATATTGCCTGATATGTTCTTCTCTCATATAATTGCACTTTTTTCAAGTCTTTTATTTCATTATAGTCGACATATATTAGGCCTATGAAAACTTCCATAACTACCCTATTGCCAAGACCGGTTTGGCTCAGTGGAGAGAGCGTCGGTCTGTGGACTGAAAGGTCCCAGGTTCGATTCCGGTCAAGGGCATGTACCTTGGTTGCGGGCACATCCCCAGTGGGAGGTGAGCAGCAGGCAGCTGTTTGATGTTTCTCTCTCATCAATGTTTCTGACTCTCTATCTCTCTCCCTTTCTCTCTGTAAAAAATCAATAAAAATATATTTTTAAAAAAAACTACCCTGTTTAAAATGATTATCTCCCACCCTGCATTATCAATATCCCTTACTCTGTTCTTTATCTTTTGATATCACTTATCATAGTCCACACTTTGTAGCATACTATATACTGTCAAGTATATTGTTTATTGTTTGCTGCTTGGTCCACTAGAATTAAGATCCCTCAAAGGTAAGAATTTTGGATGTTTTATTTTCTGATGCATCCAAAATACACAGAACAGTACCTAGAATGTAGTAGAAATGCAATAAAATTTTTTGAAAAAATGTGAAGTAAGCATCACATAATTATGAAAACTGCCAGGACTCCCCAAAGAATTTCTCAGTAAATATTTAAAAGTGCCATAATTAACTACTAAGGACTCAAAGAAATCACTTTGTGATGGCTGAAAGTGAAGTAGGAAATAATTAGGGGTTGGAAAATGGGAGAAAATTATTAATAGGAAAAGTGAAGAAAAGGAAAAGTAGGAATGTCCTGAAGAAAAAAGAACAGTTTAATTAGATGCTTTAAGGTTCGGATATATTTGAATATGATGTGAATAATGAGCCTAGATTCTGACCCTTAATCTGCCTGAAATATCTATTCTGCTCAGTTATTATAAAGATTTTTAATTGAATTTATTGGGGTGACACTGGTTCACAGAATTATACAGGTTTCAGGTGTACAATTCTACAACACATCATCTGTACACTGTATTATGTGTTACCACCCCAAGTCAAGTCTCTGTCCAGAGTAAGATTCTATAAACATGTCTTTCTTTCTAGATGAAAGTCTCACAAATGCTATGCAACCCTTAGACTATTAGTGGGAAAAGATTGTGAACCACTTTCTGATGCCATCTATTTCTATAAATGTGAACCAACATACCTTTAGTCATATATTAAAAACACTTCACCTCATTGCCATTTAATATTTTACATAATACTTTGGTTATCGACAACAAGTTTATGTGGCCCCAACACCAAAATAAAGAATCTCAATTCTGCTTCACTAATTCATGTTGCTCTTGTCTCCTGGGGGACGTTTCTGCATTCCCAGGTGATGAACCATGGCTGAACAAACACCTGACATTTTGCCGATTTTCCTAACATACTCAGGATGCCATAAATATTATCTTTCTTTCTTTTATGATACCTTGATTTTTTATTGTAGATGTACAAGTCTGGAACTAATGCTTATCTTTTAACTAACTGGCCCTCCAACCAGTAACGACAACATACAAACTGCAGCAAAGTTCTTACCAACTTTCATCTCTTTGTTGACAGTCCTCCCACAGATTTTCACCAAGTGGCTGTGCACTGTGTCAAGGGCTGCCAGTCAGACAGGCCATATGGCAACAGGCTCTGTGTTGAGTCCTGCACCTGGTACTTGCTGGGAGGATGCTCTTCTACTGTTTATGTTCTTAGAGCTATTTTAATTTTCTTCATGGCTACTTCTCTGTGACTCACTGTTGGCTTCCTGCTCTTTCTGACTACTTTCTAACATTCAGATAATTTAAGCAACTTAAATTAGTCATTGAGTATAAGTTTATACGGGCCTCGCCTCTCATCTATGTACATTCACTTTTAGTCTTAGTGGGACATAAAAGACATGCACTTTTGGTTAAATTCTTCTCTGGTCTGCCAACAAGAAACAGAGATTTTGAAAAATCTGTGGAAGGAAGTGGAGCCTCTTGGAGAGATGAAATAGGAAGATCATCATCACCCCATGATGTGTTTGGGGGCAATTCTACTTCCTGTGTAGCTGCAATATGTGGCATGACTTGAGGATGTTGTCAAATCTATATCCTTTCCATTATTCTCCAAAAGATGACTACAGTAATGGATCTGTATACAAAATGCTTTCAGGTAGCTGTGTTAACCAAGGGATCCCCAGGGCACATTTAAATTAAAGTAGAAGTGGGCATATATCATCTCTAGAGCAAATTCAAGAACAAATTCAGTGGCGGAAGTAAAAAGAAATTATTTTGAACTCTACTGCTTTTTCATATATATGAAATTTATTTTATAAATAATTTATAAATTATTTTGAGAATTATTTAAAAAATGGTGAGCCTTTTTGAGGGTCAGCAAAGGTGCATGTGGTAACATATGTTTGTCAAATGAGGACATTATTTTTCACCTTTACTTTAATTGTACTTGGCAGTTGGGTATGAGGGACAGAAGCTTGGAAAGAGGGTACAGCAAGGTGAGATTTGGTGACCCAATTCCCTGCTTGTTGCATTTTTTTATGAGTAAATTAATTTAGTGGGATCTAGGGAGCCCAAGCATAAACCCCTAATCACCCCCAATATTTTCTCCATTGGGATGCTAATGCCTGAAATCTCTCAAGACCCAGAGGATTTACTCTTATTAAAGTACCACCTACAAAAGTGATGACTCATTTACATATTACTTTGAATTATTTTTACTTCTTTAGTTGTTGGTGTTATTATTATCAGTTTTCAATTATTTTTAGCAGATATTTTCTGAAAACAGTTTTTAGAAAGATGGTGCCTAAAGAAAATATAAATTCAGGTTTGACTGGGGAAGGATTAGCTATCTGCAAAAAGGTGAAATTGAGTGAAATGCACACAAACTGGATGAGGAAATTGTTTTCTATTTTTAATTGCCTTGGGTGCTCATGTGTGGGCAGTCTCTGTAAGAAAGCACAAAGTGACCTATGATTTTCTGTCCTATTTGAAGAAAAACATTCTGAACTCAGGGCACAGTCAGCTCTCAGAACTTCTCTAGGGTAGAACTCATCATGTTTTTACTAGATTTAAGATTAAAAAATGGCTTTAGCCTGTTTTTCTATTTGATCTAAAGCAGTGTTTATAATCTCTGAACTAAGTTACTCAGGATATGTAATAAATATAAATTTGAAGATTTTTAAAACCAATCTCTGGTTTGAAATTACTCCTAAGTCAACCACATCTTTCTCGCTGAGGACTTAGGATGTGTAATTGGTCCCTGTTTTTTTTCAATCTCATCAAAGCTGGTGTGACTCATTTGAAAATAGTTCTGTCAGTTCTGTCTTCGGCAGCATAGAGTTATCAGAATATATTCAGCGGTTTGCTTCCAGGTCTTTAAAAACACTTTGTGTGTATGTTGAGATGAAGTTATTGCTTTATCATCAAACCAAAAAAATTGCTTATTTTTGAAACACATCTTATATATGTTTACTATTAGGTAATGCTGAAAAACTGTAGCTCGACTCTTCCCTCAATATTTCGTGAAAAGGAATTATCTGAAATATTTTCTAGATATGGGTAAAAATATAAATGTTGTTCAAAAATGTATTTTTTTGAGTGGTCAGACAAGAGCTATTAATTAAAATATTATACATAGCCTCCACACCCACCATTTTATTTACCATTAGCTCAAAACAAGCTGAAAGAATTGAGAACTCAGATGTCCATGTTTTATAAAATGTCAAGTTTGACACCTAACTGTGAATCAGATTACTTAGGATATAGGCCTTTCAACTGTAAATATCAAATGCATAAAGAACAGCATGAATCTTTTAACTTGATAAAGACAGCAGTGTGCAGACTCTACCATTTGGGAAAATTAAGTCACTTACTAATATTTATGAGGAAGCATGCATATAAGCATTACACTGGACCCCTCGTGATCAATTATACAGATGTCAAAATGTCATACATCAGATGCTACCAAGATGTTAAAGGTCTTGGTTAAGGAAAAGACTCAAATGACTCCTCAAAGTAATTTAACATAGCATTGAAAACAAGATTCTTTTCAAATTTCCCTAGACAACAAGTAAAATTCTATTTTAGGGTAAATTGAAGAAACTTGGTCCCACAATTTAAAAATGTGCTAGACTCGGTCATTTCTAACGTTCTATGAGATGCAACATTTCATACAATTAAAAATATTATAATTTATTTTACCAAAGCACCAAGGATTTTAGCAAATTTTAATAACTAGAGCAATTATTCTTCTGAGGACATGTCCTTAGTTAGGGAACAACTGGAAAATGACAGGGATTAAGTGAATTGTTCACGTGTTAAAAAAGGCTTTGGTTCGAATACATTTAGAATAACATCTTTTGTGTATGTTTCAGGAGCTAGGCAATGTTTCCTTTGACATTTGTTCTAAAGAAAGATTTCAAATACCAAGTCTCCATTTACTTGGATCTTTATTTATTTTGAAATGAGCATAAAACTTATGTGTATATTTGATTATATCCTCCCAAAGTCCCCCCCTTTTTTATGATGTAGCTTTTCTCATATGCTGCCTTTATGGAATTGTGTTTAATCAAAATAAGTAAGGGTAGACTTAGAAGACATCAGCCAAACCACCTGGCTCTGCATCTTGCTCATTTTAAGGATGATGTGAGAGAATTAATTACTTTCATCAAACACCTTGGCTTCTTGCTCACAAATTACTGAGTGGGTATAGTGTAAATGCAGTCATTTCCTGAGTGAGTGGCAGATGGTTAGACGATGGTTAAATGAGTCATGGGCTCTGAAAACTCTTGTTCAGAAATGCAAGTGTCATAGTGGAACAAAATAGAGTTTTAACTAGCAAGATAAACCACAGGAAAAATAATTAACAGTAGCTTAGCAAGGACCTATAATAAAGCAGTCTGTTAATTATATTGATGAGAAAATAAAACAAAACATATCCAACAAAGTATTGGGTAACGTTTTCTACTCGTCCATATAGTTGGCATTCTATCCTTTCAGTTTTCTAGGATCATAAATTTTGCAGTCATTCTTAAATCACCAGTGGAACTGTCTCCAAGCTGATCACCAGTGAAAGATAACTTGTCATTAAGTTGAATGTGCACTTATCTGCTGGGGTGGGGAAGGGTGTGAAAATCCTTCTTATATGGTTCTCATTGTGTTATTTACCAATAGTAAGAGTGTATGATTTTCCCGTTAAGGCAACCAACTTCAATCCTATCTGAGCCAGCCCTTTGCTTCAAAGAGCTCTGTTATGTGTTGAATTATAATCCATGGGCACAGACAACAGTGAAGTGGAAGGGGTTAATGGGGAAAAAAGGGGGGGCATATATAATACTTTCAACAATAAAGATAAATAAATCATATGTGTGTGTGTGTGTGTGTGTGTGTGTGTGTGTGTGTGTACAAACACCCAGTACCTGAGAATGTGACCTTACTTAGAAACATAGTCGTTGCAGATGTAATTAGTTTAGATAAGGTTATACTTGAGCAGAGTGGACCCTTAATCCAATAAGGCTGGTGTCCTTCTAAAAAGAGAAGAGACACAGAGAGCACACCACTGGAAGACATGGACATGCAGAGAGAAGACAGTCATGTGACTCTGGGGGCAGAGACTGGAGTTTTGCAGCTTCAAGCCAAGAACACCAGGGCTGCTGGTAACACCCAGAAGCTGAGAGAAAATGGGCTCTCCTGACACCTTGATTCCAGATTTCTAATTTTTAGAACCGTGGAAGAATAATTTTCTGTTGTTTAACTTTGTGATTCTTTGTTACCAAATCTCTAGAAAACTAATTCCAGTTCATTTAATTTTCTCTAATTGGCTGCTTTTACATATATCTCAGTCTGTGTCTTAAACCTAACTTAAATTCTCAGTTATATTGCAGTCTCCCTAAGAGTGATGCCCATGAATTCTATCTCCTCACTTGGAATCCCTTTTTACCATGGCTAGGTACCATGCTGAAAGCAAATTTATAAATTTTGTTGTTAAAAAACCTCATACTATAAAATTTGGTAAAGAGAAATCAGCTTATGGTAGAATGATAGAAAAATGCTGGTATCTTGAGTGTTAAGATCAAGTTCTCTTTCTTTACTGTATGTCTATAAAATAAGCAATATGAAAAGCTGAATCTCCTTTACAACTATATTTATTACGAGAAAATACATAGCATGCTGTAGGGATTTATATTATAGTTGAGAATGCAATAGAGAAATGCTTAGACACAGTTCAAGATGGACACAGTTATTGCCAAAGTAATATATTTAAACCTGGCATAAAACCACTATCATTAAAATATCATGGTACTGATGTCAGAATAGAAAGACACGGAAAAATTCAAAAGCTCTGTAATAGAAATATAAAATAAAGGCAGCATCTCAATTCAACACATTAAGGGAGATTTATTCAATTACTAATTCTGGGAAAACTGGTGGACTAGTTAAGAATTATGAAAACTAGATCCTTACCTCATACCAACCCTATGAAATAAATATGCAAATTTCACAATTTAAAGAATCATAATAATGCCCAATAACGACATGGCTGTAACTGAACAGACCCACTCATATTTATCTGGTGAAAATGAAAAATTAGTAAGACCTTCCTGAGGTACAATCCAGAAATGTGTCAAGAACTTTTGAAATACTTACCTTTCAATTACATCTTTGGGGCTATGCACTTTAGTGAGTATTCTAGTAACAGAAAAGCATTGCCACTTCAGCCATAGTTTCCCAGATTAATGTGCACACAAGTCACCTGGAGATCTTGTTAAGACTGCAGATTCTAATTCAGGAACCCTGGGTGGGGCCCGAGATGCTGCATTTCTGCCTAGCTCCCAGGAGATATCATCCGATGAATTTAGTCAGGGATGAGGGGGTACATATTGAATAGCAATACATTTTAGATAATTACCAAAAATAGCCTGAAAAGGCCCAAGTTACATCTTTAAACACACACACACACACACACACACACACACACACACACACGGGAAGTCTAAGTGGCTAGTGAAGTACATTTATTTCTTAACCTTTTCTCTCTTTATTCCTCTTACATGAAACTCTGATATCAGTCGTTTACAGAGAAAATAGCTCCACTAAAACAATATCTCTTGGGCTTTAGAGCTCATTATTTCTTTGCCCTGGGAAAGTTTTCCACTTGCAATTGCCCTAAAAACATTCTTAAACCTGGCTCCTATCATTGAGTTAAACTCTGCTGTCTGAGAGAGGAGAAAGGTATGAAAAGCTCAACTGGGGCCATTCTGGCAAATTTAATAGCTCTTCAATTCGCTGACCCTTTCGGGATAAGCCAAGTTCACTATTGCCCCTGTGGAGAGACTGCACATTAAGGTATACTTGGTCAGCCCTTACCGCTCTGCACTCTGAACAGCAAAGCTTCATAGAACACTTCCTCTGACCACCTCCAAATTTGAACTTGAAAAGGATGTCATTCAGATATAAAGCAATATAAAAAAAGCAAGAGTAATTTTTGAATACAACACTCTCCAAGCTACAGGAATAAAAAGTTTTGACCATTTTATCCCTAAACATACCTGAGGATAACAATCTCCGCTGTGGCTCACTAAGGCTTTCCCTCGAGGTGTTGAGTGTCAGGCCCTGACAGGTAAAGGAAGAGCCTGCAGAAACTCTGGAGCAAGGCCAAAATAGTTTAAAAAAAAAAGCCTCAGGAGATCTGGACATGTGCTCCATCCACAAGTCACTATTCCAGAGAGTGACAACCAAAAGAAAACTGTATTTTGTGTTAAAAGAATATCCACACTTATGCCTCTCTTTTTTAGATTTAAAGATATTTGACAGATTCAGTATGGTGATAGAACTTAATCACAGAAAAACAGGTCTTTTACCATCCTGAAACGTGTCCTGGCCTTTGAACACATTGTCTAGGTTTAGTAGAAATCCCAATTAAAGTTCTGTCTCAGCATGAAATTATTGCAGCAAAAGCTTCTTCTCTCTACACGGAACTAAAATTCTATGTCATAATTATGAATGGCGATTTGATGAAAGAATTTTTTTTATCTTAAAATATGTTTGATGTCTTCATCCAGGTTGGCTTTACATTTTCATTTAAATACATTGAATTTCTTAGACCAGCTACACAGAGCTCTCCATACTGAACAGGGGAAAATGCCACTTGAACTTCAAGGATCCATTAAGAAAATGGAATATGGCAGAGTACCCCACACTACACCGTATAGGTAAGCACAAGCAATTTTTCATCTCAAACATGAAACTGGATTTCTTTTAGTCTATATTTCTCTAATGCATATTTCAGAACCCTTCGGCATAGGTTCCATTATCAGTTGAGATCTAATTGTCATATTATATGTGTTGTATTCTGACACCTAACGATATAGTTTACAGGTGGATTTATGAATCTTTCCTTCCATTTCCATAATCAATGTATCATAACTACCAGAGTTGGAGAGCTGAGTTTGTGGGCAAGTCCATCAGCAATGTTCATCCTGTACTGAACTATGTCCACATAAAGGATATACAAAGAGGTAGGCAACAGTACAACGGCCTCCGCTGCTATTTCAAATATCTGGTTCCTCTGAATACCAGGCAAAATCATTTCATTCATACTTTCCAGAGTCCACTCATATGCTTAAAGTCATGGATCTTGCAGTAGCCTAGAACACAGGATGTGGCTTTTACAACTCTTTTGATTGCAACCTCATATAAAATATCTAATGCACGCTGTAGATATATATCCTTATTCTTCTGTGAGCAATGCTTGCTGATATTTCCAACTCCATTCACTTCAATTCTGTTTTTCCTATTCTAATATGATGAGGGATAGTTGATTATTTAAAAAATGACTAGCTTGTGCTAACAAATTTTAAATGTTCTTGATTGAAAACTGAGAATTCAGCATTTGAGAAACAATAATATAACTATGATGTTGAGTTATTTCTTTACTATTTGTATTCAAAAGCAGTGAGATAATTTTAAATGAATTTATAATCATTATAAAGCCAAAGTTAAAGTCAATTATTTTTCAAATAAAGTGTCATCATTCTCTCACAATGGCAATGGAAATTAGACCCAGTACCAAAAGAAAAAAAAATATATGAGGCTTTATTAATATTATCAAAGTATAATTTTAATAAAGTTAAAAATATCATTCCCATGAAAAATATAGTGAGAACACATCAAAGATTATTTAGTTTATTAATGAAAGAAACAGCAGAATGATAAAACTGGTTAAAGGGGGGATAGGAGACGCTGGTAATGATTCATATACTGGTATATATTGTTTATATGTATATATTTATATATAAATGAATATGTATTTTTATAAAATATATGTTATGTTTATATATATGTAATTGTATATATTTAGTGGAAATGAAGAATGCTTATGTTGATAAGTTAAATATAACTTACATTGATAAATTCAATATAAAATAGGTTAATATTCTACAGAGCAATAACAGTATAATATCTATGATTCTTTTAGAAATCACAATTTGTCAATCACCTCAAATTAATGTGTAATTTATAGAGTCTGTGCCCTGATTAATCAGTAGTAAATAATAATTCAAACAAAATTATCTTCCTCTTTAGAGTATCAAATTTTCCTCAGCCAGAACATTCTACTATGATATTGAAAGAGTATACAGAATTTGTTTTTTCTATATCTTGGAGTAAGTAAAGACCAAACATAAAACATAACATAGAAAACACTGACAAATTTGATAGAGCCACACATTTCATATTTCTGTAAGTGGGGCATTTGCATATAGTTCTCTCAAAATGCATGGAATATACATGGAAGAATTCATAATAAACTGATAGTCAGTGGCTGCAGTGCACCTAACAGCTGGTGGGAAGACTTTTCACTATATAGCCATTTATTCTTTCAATATAGCACTTATTATTTAAAAAGAATGTAACATAAGGAAAAATGCACATACAACCCTGAAATAACCTGCAATGATTGTACCTTTAATGTCCCCGTAACCAAGACAACCAGGGTCTGAAAAATAACTTTCTTTTTGGCTTGTTGCTATGCACCACCCTCTTCCAAGCTGCCTCTTCTTGTCTTCACACATGACTACAAAGGTTTCCACAACTCTAAATTTATAGTCCATACCCTATGCTAATATGTACAACCAGACAAGAAGAGAAGGATATTCCTGCATGTGAGCTGTCCCGGAGGAGGGAGCTCATGGCACCCCGAAACTGATTGTATGGAGGGGGTGGGGGAGGTTGCAGCATCAGAGGTGGTGAGGGGCTGCTAGATGGTGGGCTGGATCTCCGACACTGCAATAGGTTACAGAGTCTGTTTAATTAACACCTTGAAACATTTTTCCGTTCTTTCCCTTCCATCACAGCTAATTAGAACTAACTTACAGCATACTAATTATATGGCACACACTGTTCTAATACAGTTTCATGCATTTCACTTATACCATGAAATCACCTCATGGCATAAATAACATTTCTAGCTCCATTTGGTGGATGGTAAACTGTCACTGAAGATCCAGGAACATACCCAAGTTCACACGGCACATGAAGGAAGGGGAAAGTGAACCAGCACTTGGGCCCAGAGCACTCCACTCCACCACCAAGCCGCAGTGGTTCTCGGTGGGCCAGGACTTCTGGGATGCCAGCTTGAAGGTCTTCTCTGGCTACCATGACTTCCAATTTCCTCCCATCAACCACATTCATTCCGAAGTTATCTGCACAAAGCACTGCTTTCATCAGCCTGCAGCTTCTCTGCTTTGTATTGTAGAGTGGCTCTCTACTGCTCATCGCTGAAGTTTTCTTTCGTGATTTAACATCTTGCCTATGTCTATATCTTTGCTTCTGCTGGGCCTCCTAGGCTTTTAGGCATACTCAAATTCAGCCTCTCATACAAGGCCCCCTTTTTCATGAAAGTTAGACTTAGAGTCTAAAATCATTTCTTTCCACTCCCACCAACCTCTGCATTTAGTATGAAACATTCCAGGATGTGCTTATGTTACCTTGACTTATTTTGTGTGCATTAATCCTATTTCCTCATTTTAGATTTTAAAGAATATATATATCATTGATTTCAGAGAGGAAGGGAGAAGGACAGAGAGACAGAAACATCAATGATGAGAGAGAACTCTTGATTGGCTGCCTCCTGCATGCCCCACACCAGGGATCAAGCCCTTAACCCAGGCATGTGCCCTGAGCGGGAATAGAACTATGACCTCCTGGTTCATAGGTTGACGCTCAATTAGCATCTCTGTCTCATTTCTGTGTATTTGCTGCAGCCCTTAGTGCAATATGGACACTGGACATGCATTCGGAAGTCAGTACATATACAGTTAACAGAAATATTATCACTCATAAACTATGGCTAGACTGATATTTCCCAAACTTGATTCCCAACTCATTCCATAAAAAAAGGTCTGTTAACAATTGGGGAAAAAATTCAAACAGGTTTTTCAAAACTTTTATATGCTAATAAAGAAGTGGAAATTAGACTAAATTGTAGTTGGTTTCACCACAAAGCTCCCTTGCCTTTTAATTTTTTTATATTTTACTTTTTAAAAATATATTTTTATTGATTTCAGAGAGGAAGGGAGAGAAATATCAATGATGAAAGAGAATCATTGACTGGCTGCCTCCTGCACGCCCCCTACTGGGGATAGAGCCAGGCAACCCAGCATGTGCCCTTTACTGGAATCAAACCAGGGACCCTTCAGTCCACAGGCCAATGCTCTATCCACTGAACCAAACCAGGGAGGGCCACTCTATCGCCTTTTTAAAACCACAATATAACAATAGTAATAAAGATTAATAACATTTATTGCACTTAGACTATATTTCTGATACTGTATTAAGCCTTTGTCATGCATCATCTTATTCAGTACTATTTACAGCTCTTGGAATACTACTACTTTCAGAAAGATAGCTTGGAAAAGTCCATCCAGATACATTTGTAAAGACACTCAGATTTTGATTTCTATTTGCATACTCCTTTTCTGTCCATGTCCAAGTAAGTAGATGTGAAGAATCATGAATGCCCCCAAACTTGAAAACAGATTATATTTTTAAATTGATTTAAGTATGGGGAATTCTTGGCCCAGAGAGTCTTCCTTCCTTCCATAGATGTAATGCTATAGAAATCCTTCACTGAGCTGTGAATCTGATCACAAAGACTCATAAGTCTAACTGAGACCAAGGGTGCTTCCATTTTTAACCTTCTTTATCCTCTAGGACAGTGGTTCTCAACCTTCTGGCCCTTTAAATACCGTTCCTCATGTTGTGATCCAACCATTAAATTATTTTCGTTGCTACTTCATAACTGTAATGTTGCTACTGTTATGAATCGTAGTGTAAATATCTGATATGCAGGATGGTCTTAGGCGCCTCCTGTGAAAGGGTCGTTCGACCGCCAAAGGGGTCACGACCCACAGGTTGAGAACCGCTGCTCTAGGATCTCACAGCTTTGTGAAGGGGCACAAAGGCTTGCTTTGGGCTTTAGCTGAGTTGTCCACTTTTCACTGACAGACACACACTTGTCTCTAATAGGTACGAGTCAGCCTATGATTCTTATGTGAGCTGTCCAGAAGGTAAAATGGTCTGCAGCCAGCAACACAAGAGAAATAATACAACTGGGATAATGACAAGATAAAAACCACTTCGGTGACTTGGTAATTTAATAATTTGTCAACTTTTTGACTTTTGGTAAGCCCAGAAAGGCTATTTAGGATATGGAACTCTCTAAACTTGTACATTTTTAAAGTTTCTGTTTTATCTTTGCATGGGCTACAAGATCCACGGTTTCCAGTAAGGCCTACACGTAAGCTTTATGGACATAGATCTACCCACAAAACTGAAAAGCCAAAAATTCTAAAAGAGTTGCGAACTATAGCAAATGTATTGATGACTAGGATTATAAAAGTGTTACATGTAAAAGGACTTAATGATATGATATAAATCATCTTCCCACCTCATCCTCTTGCCACATATCATGGGTTAACACAGTATGATTACTCACTTTACTTTAACTGATGAAGAAATTATTTTAAAATACATACTAATTACCAAATCTGTCTCAAGTACTACCCACAGCATGTAAAATACTAGGTTCTCTGACCATGTGTAGTACCACCAACATACAGTGACAAAGAGAGTAATAAGAATTGATGATAGGCAAATCTTTTCCTAAGAACACATTCAGATTTTCTTTGATTTTCATCTTAATGAAAAATGTATGTTTTCAGTATCACAGCCCTCATATAACAGTGATCTAAGTTTCACATTGTATGTATCTGGTTCAATACACTTTTGAGGGTTCTATCATATTCCACCCAATATGATTATTCCTTTTTCTGGGTCATTATGTTGAGATCCTTATAATTTCTATCATTTAAAACAATCCTACTCCTGACTCTCCTAGAGGAGGCATGTTTTTGAGAATTTATGATATGTGACTTTTATGGAAGTAGTATTCCTTGCTTTCTTCTTTTAAAAGAATTGCCTGTTTTTGTTTTAAGGGGTATAACTCAGTAGCTAGTATAACTCATTTACAATTGGTAATAACCACCATCAAATGTAGCACAAATTCAGTTTAACAAGGAATTTAAAAAGTTTTTGTAAAAAGTTTATAAAAAGCTTCAGGGTGATTATTAGTCAATTATAAAGTTGAGGGTTGGGGCAATCAGTAGGAAGGGGTGCCTACTGAATCTCAGATCTCCATGTGTTTCACTGGGAATAGGCTAACAGTAAATAAAACA
>NW_005354291.1:4726813-4742257 GCF_000412655.1 Myotis brandtii | reverse complement strand
ACACACACACACACACACACACACACACACACACACACACGGGAAGTCTAAGTGGCTAGTGAAGTACATTTATTTCTTAACCTTTTCTCTCTTTATTCCTCTTACATGAAACTCTGATATCAGTCGTTTACAGAGAAAATAGCTCCACTAAAACAATATCTCTTGGGCTTTAGAGCTCATTATTTCTTTGCCCTGGGAAAGTTTTCCACTTGCAATTGCCCTAAAAACATTCTTAAACCTGGCTCCTATCATTGAGTTAAACTCTGCTGTCTGAGAGAGGAGAAAGGTATGAAAAGCTCAACTGGGGCCATTCTGGCAAATTTAATAGCTCTTCAATTCGCTGACCCTTTCGGGATAAGCCAAGTTCACTATTGCCCCTGTGGAGAGACTGCACATTAAGGTATACTTGGTCAGCCCTTACCGCTCTGCACTCTGAACAGCAAAGCTTCATAGAACACTTCCTCTGACCACCTCCAAATTTGAACTTGAAAAGGATGTCATTCAGATATAAAGCAATATAAAAAAAGCAAGAGTAATTTTTGAATACAACACTCTCCAAGCTACAGGAATAAAAAGTTTTGACCATTTTATCCCTAAACATACCTGAGGATAACAATCTCCGCTGTGGCTCACTAAGGCTTTCCCTCGAGGTGTTGAGTGTCAGGCCCTGACAGGTAAAGGAAGAGCCTGCAGAAACTCTGGAGCAAGGCCAAAATAGTTTAAAAAAAAAAGCCTCAGGAGATCTGGACATGTGCTCCATCCACAAGTCACTATTCCAGAGAGTGACAACCAAAAGAAAACTGTATTTTGTGTTAAAAGAATATCCACACTTATGCCTCTCTTTTTTAGATTTAAAGATATTTGACAGATTCAGTATGGTGATAGAACTTAATCACAGAAAAACAGGTCTTTTACCATCCTGAAACGTGTCCTGGCCTTTGAACACATTGTCTAGGTTTAGTAGAAATCCCAATTAAAGTTCTGTCTCAGCATGAAATTATTGCAGCAAAAGCTTCTTCTCTCTACACGGAACTAAAATTCTATGTCATAATTATGAATGGCGATTTGATGAAAGAATTTTTTTTATCTTAAAATATGTTTGATGTCTTCATCCAGGTTGGCTTTACATTTTCATTTAAATACATTGAATTTCTTAGACCAGCTACACAGAGCTCTCCATACTGAACAGGGGAAAATGCCACTTGAACTTCAAGGATCCATTAAGAAAATGGAATATGGCAGAGTACCCCACACTACACCGTATAGGTAAGCACAAGCAATTTTTCATCTCAAACATGAAACTGGATTTCTTTTAGTCTATATTTCTCTAATGCATATTTCAGAACCCTTCGGCATAGGTTCCATTATCAGTTGAGATCTAATTGTCATATTATATGTGTTGTATTCTGACACCTAACGATATAGTTTACAGGTGGATTTATGAATCTTTCCTTCCATTTCCATAATCAATGTATCATAACTACCAGAGTTGGAGAGCTGAGTTTGTGGGCAAGTCCATCAGCAATGTTCATCCTGTACTGAACTATGTCCACATAAAGGATATACAAAGAGGTAGGCAACAGTACAACGGCCTCCGCTGCTATTTCAAATATCTGGTTCCTCTGAATACCAGGCAAAATCATTTCATTCATACTTTCCAGAGTCCACTCATATGCTTAAAGTCATGGATCTTGCAGTAGCCTAGAACACAGGATGTGGCTTTTACAACTCTTTTGATTGCAACCTCATATAAAATATCTAATGCACGCTGTAGATATATATCCTTATTCTTCTGTGAGCAATGCTTGCTGATATTTCCAACTCCATTCACTTCAATTCTGTTTTTCCTATTCTAATATGATGAGGGATAGTTGATTATTTAAAAAATGACTAGCTTGTGCTAACAAATTTTAAATGTTCTTGATTGAAAACTGAGAATTCAGCATTTGAGAAACAATAATATAACTATGATGTTGAGTTATTTCTTTACTATTTGTATTCAAAAGCAGTGAGATAATTTTAAATGAATTTATAATCATTATAAAGCCAAAGTTAAAGTCAATTATTTTTCAAATAAAGTGTCATCATTCTCTCACAATGGCAATGGAAATTAGACCCAGTACCAAAAGAAAAAAAAATATATGAGGCTTTATTAATATTATCAAAGTATAATTTTAATAAAGTTAAAAATATCATTCCCATGAAAAATATAGTGAGAACACATCAAAGATTATTTAGTTTATTAATGAAAGAAACAGCAGAATGATAAAACTGGTTAAAGGGGGGATAGGAGACGCTGGTAATGATTCATATACTGGTATATATTGTTTATATGTATATATTTATATATAAATGAATATGTATTTTTATAAAATATATGTTATGTTTATATATATGTAATTGTATATATTTAGTGGAAATGAAGAATGCTTATGTTGATAAGTTAAATATAACTTACATTGATAAATTCAATATAAAATAGGTTAATATTCTACAGAGCAATAACAGTATAATATCTATGATTCTTTTAGAAATCACAATTTGTCAATCACCTCAAATTAATGTGTAATTTATAGAGTCTGTGCCCTGATTAATCAGTAGTAAATAATAATTCAAACAAAATTATCTTCCTCTTTAGAGTATCAAATTTTCCTCAGCCAGAACATTCTACTATGATATTGAAAGAGTATACAGAATTTGTTTTTTCTATATCTTGGAGTAAGTAAAGACCAAACATAAAACATAACATAGAAAACACTGACAAATTTGATAGAGCCACACATTTCATATTTCTGTAAGTGGGGCATTTGCATATAGTTCTCTCAAAATGCATGGAATATACATGGAAGAATTCATAATAAACTGATAGTCAGTGGCTGCAGTGCACCTAACAGCTGGTGGGAAGACTTTTCACTATATAGCCATTTATTCTTTCAATATAGCACTTATTATTTAAAAAGAATGTAACATAAGGAAAAATGCACATACAACCCTGAAATAACCTGCAATGATTGTACCTTTAATGTCCCCGTAACCAAGACAACCAGGGTCTGAAAAATAACTTTCTTTTTGGCTTGTTGCTATGCACCACCCTCTTCCAAGCTGCCTCTTCTTGTCTTCACACATGACTACAAAGGTTTCCACAACTCTAAATTTATAGTCCATACCCTATGCTAATATGTACAACCAGACAAGAAGAGAAGGATATTCCTGCATGTGAGCTGTCCCGGAGGAGGGAGCTCATGGCACCCCGAAACTGATTGTATGGAGGGGGTGGGGGAGGTTGCAGCATCAGAGGTGGTGAGGGGCTGCTAGATGGTGGGCTGGATCTCCGACACTGCAATAGGTTACAGAGTCTGTTTAATTAACACCTTGAAACATTTTTCCGTTCTTTCCCTTCCATCACAGCTAATTAGAACTAACTTACAGCATACTAATTATATGGCACACACTGTTCTAATACAGTTTCATGCATTTCACTTATACCATGAAATCACCTCATGGCATAAATAACATTTCTAGCTCCATTTGGTGGATGGTAAACTGTCACTGAAGATCCAGGAACATACCCAAGTTCACACGGCACATGAAGGAAGGGGAAAGTGAACCAGCACTTGGGCCCAGAGCACTCCACTCCACCACCAAGCCGCAGTGGTTCTCGGTGGGCCAGGACTTCTGGGATGCCAGCTTGAAGGTCTTCTCTGGCTACCATGACTTCCAATTTCCTCCCATCAACCACATTCATTCCGAAGTTATCTGCACAAAGCACTGCTTTCATCAGCCTGCAGCTTCTCTGCTTTGTATTGTAGAGTGGCTCTCTACTGCTCATCGCTGAAGTTTTCTTTCGTGATTTAACATCTTGCCTATGTCTATATCTTTGCTTCTGCTGGGCCTCCTAGGCTTTTAGGCATACTCAAATTCAGCCTCTCATACAAGGCCCCCTTTTTCATGAAAGTTAGACTTAGAGTCTAAAATCATTTCTTTCCACTCCCACCAACCTCTGCATTTAGTATGAAACATTCCAGGATGTGCTTATGTTACCTTGACTTATTTTGTGTGCATTAATCCTATTTCCTCATTTTAGATTTTAAAGAATATATATATCATTGATTTCAGAGAGGAAGGGAGAAGGACAGAGAGACAGAAACATCAATGATGAGAGAGAACTCTTGATTGGCTGCCTCCTGCATGCCCCACACCAGGGATCAAGCCCTTAACCCAGGCATGTGCCCTGAGCGGGAATAGAACTATGACCTCCTGGTTCATAGGTTGACGCTCAATTAGCATCTCTGTCTCATTTCTGTGTATTTGCTGCAGCCCTTAGTGCAATATGGACACTGGACATGCATTCGGAAGTCAGTACATATACAGTTAACAGAAATATTATCACTCATAAACTATGGCTAGACTGATATTTCCCAAACTTGATTCCCAACTCATTCCATAAAAAAAGGTCTGTTAACAATTGGGGAAAAAATTCAAACAGGTTTTTCAAAACTTTTATATGCTAATAAAGAAGTGGAAATTAGACTAAATTGTAGTTGGTTTCACCACAAAGCTCCCTTGCCTTTTAATTTTTTTATATTTTACTTTTTAAAAATATATTTTTATTGATTTCAGAGAGGAAGGGAGAGAAATATCAATGATGAAAGAGAATCATTGACTGGCTGCCTCCTGCACGCCCCCTACTGGGGATAGAGCCAGGCAACCCAGCATGTGCCCTTTACTGGAATCAAACCAGGGACCCTTCAGTCCACAGGCCAATGCTCTATCCACTGAACCAAACCAGGGAGGGCCACTCTATCGCCTTTTTAAAACCACAATATAACAATAGTAATAAAGATTAATAACATTTATTGCACTTAGACTATATTTCTGATACTGTATTAAGCCTTTGTCATGCATCATCTTATTCAGTACTATTTACAGCTCTTGGAATACTACTACTTTCAGAAAGATAGCTTGGAAAAGTCCATCCAGATACATTTGTAAAGACACTCAGATTTTGATTTCTATTTGCATACTCCTTTTCTGTCCATGTCCAAGTAAGTAGATGTGAAGAATCATGAATGCCCCCAAACTTGAAAACAGATTATATTTTTAAATTGATTTAAGTATGGGGAATTCTTGGCCCAGAGAGTCTTCCTTCCTTCCATAGATGTAATGCTATAGAAATCCTTCACTGAGCTGTGAATCTGATCACAAAGACTCATAAGTCTAACTGAGACCAAGGGTGCTTCCATTTTTAACCTTCTTTATCCTCTAGGACAGTGGTTCTCAACCTTCTGGCCCTTTAAATACCGTTCCTCATGTTGTGATCCAACCATTAAATTATTTTCGTTGCTACTTCATAACTGTAATGTTGCTACTGTTATGAATCGTAGTGTAAATATCTGATATGCAGGATGGTCTTAGGCGCCTCCTGTGAAAGGGTCGTTCGACCGCCAAAGGGGTCACGACCCACAGGTTGAGAACCGCTGCTCTAGGATCTCACAGCTTTGTGAAGGGGCACAAAGGCTTGCTTTGGGCTTTAGCTGAGTTGTCCACTTTTCACTGACAGACACACACTTGTCTCTAATAGGTACGAGTCAGCCTATGATTCTTATGTGAGCTGTCCAGAAGGTAAAATGGTCTGCAGCCAGCAACACAAGAGAAATAATACAACTGGGATAATGACAAGATAAAAACCACTTCGGTGACTTGGTAATTTAATAATTTGTCAACTTTTTGACTTTTGGTAAGCCCAGAAAGGCTATTTAGGATATGGAACTCTCTAAACTTGTACATTTTTAAAGTTTCTGTTTTATCTTTGCATGGGCTACAAGATCCACGGTTTCCAGTAAGGCCTACACGTAAGCTTTATGGACATAGATCTACCCACAAAACTGAAAAGCCAAAAATTCTAAAAGAGTTGCGAACTATAGCAAATGTATTGATGACTAGGATTATAAAAGTGTTACATGTAAAAGGACTTAATGATATGATATAAATCATCTTCCCACCTCATCCTCTTGCCACATATCATGGGTTAACACAGTATGATTACTCACTTTACTTTAACTGATGAAGAAATTATTTTAAAATACATACTAATTACCAAATCTGTCTCAAGTACTACCCACAGCATGTAAAATACTAGGTTCTCTGACCATGTGTAGTACCACCAACATACAGTGACAAAGAGAGTAATAAGAATTGATGATAGGCAAATCTTTTCCTAAGAACACATTCAGATTTTCTTTGATTTTCATCTTAATGAAAAATGTATGTTTTCAGTATCACAGCCCTCATATAACAGTGATCTAAGTTTCACATTGTATGTATCTGGTTCAATACACTTTTGAGGGTTCTATCATATTCCACCCAATATGATTATTCCTTTTTCTGGGTCATTATGTTGAGATCCTTATAATTTCTATCATTTAAAACAATCCTACTCCTGACTCTCCTAGAGGAGGCATGTTTTTGAGAATTTATGATATGTGACTTTTATGGAAGTAGTATTCCTTGCTTTCTTCTTTTAAAAGAATTGCCTGTTTTTGTTTTAAGGGGTATAACTCAGTAGCTAGTATAACTCATTTACAATTGGTAATAACCACCATCAAATGTAGCACAAATTCAGTTTAACAAGGAATTTAAAAAGTTTTTGTAAAAAGTTTATAAAAAGCTTCAGGGTGATTATTAGTCAATTATAAAGTTGAGGGTTGGGGCAATCAGTAGGAAGGGGTGCCTACTGAATCTCAGATCTCCATGTGTTTCACTGGGAATAGGCTAACAGTAAATAAAACAGACATAGCCTCTATCTCGTGAAACTCACAATCTTTCTATAGGCCAACAAAGAGCATGGTACACACCCCCTGAGCCCTGTGCTTAAGTTTTATTAGTTTCTACAGCATGTCCACATTCACATCTGCAGGTCCTTTCCTTCACAGATAACCAAGGGCATTTCTGTACTCTGAGCGCTCTAGACTGAGACTACAGTTCAATCTGCTTGCTTGGCCACAGGACCCTCATGCACGGCCCCTGCCAATCTCCCCACCTCGTCCTCTTGCCACATATGGGTTAACACAGCATGGTTCCTCAATTCATCAATATGACAAGAATGAATAAATGACTTTTTTTTAACTTCCCTCCACTTTAAACTTTATTGCTTTTCTTCCTTGGTTAGACTTTTTAAAAATGGAAAGGTATGTTACCCATCCTGTCCTTCTCAACTGAATATACTCTCCCTGAAGAGTTAATATCACCAGTTTGGAGGTTAGAGAGGATAGATTATAGAAATATACATTTTGAGAATTTCTTATATGTAAATTAAAAGACGCTCAAGTTTCCCTTAGCATGGGGACAAACCTCTTCAGAACAAAACACTGAACATTTTAAAGTCTTTTGTCTGTATTGGTCTCCTTTTCTAGAAACAAATAGATGAAATTTTAAAAAGTAGAAATACACTCAATAGAATTTGCCTGCCTCAATTATTATTTTTGATTTCTTTCTTCTTTCTTTTGATAATAAAATAAAGCACTAGGAATAAATAGTATATAGCAAGCAGTAAATGTTGAGAATTTCACTTTATATATATTATGTGTCCTATCTCAAGACAATTATTTGTCCAACCTCTTTAGCACTGCATTTCAAAACAAACTTCCACCTTTTTGTTACTGAATTGTCGAAAAAAGTGCTAGACATTATATTTCTGCTGGAACAACCATGACCACATATTATTGAGGTTTCTTATTAAAAGTGGCATTTTCATTAAAATCCCCTTCTTTGCTGTGAAAAGCCATGATGATGTATTATCTATTTTGAACAAATGTGCTGCAGAAAGTGCCTAGGAGGTAATAACACAGTTTAAGAAAAAAATTAAATATGATGGCCAGCCAAATGCAATTTACCCATTTGTGTTTTTTGGTGGCAAGTCATAGATCTTGTAAAAAGGAATGCACCTGAAGCGCGAGGAGAGGGAAAAAAGTTTGTGGCTTTAAAAAAATAAAATAAAATAATAATACATCAAAAAGGGTTGCATAAAATCCAGATATTTTAGTACCAAAAAAAAGTGCTAAAGCAAAAGCAAAATTATATCTTCCATCTGTTTTTCAAATAAAGCCTGCTGCCATTTACCCTCTTGTCCCTGGGCTGTGATTCTCTCTCCCTGCCTTGAAGCCCCCAGAGGTAGCTAGGGCCCTTGTGGTAGCTAGGGTTGGGGCTGGGATTCAACATGCCACTAACCTTTAGGGTAGAAAAGGGAGCCCAGATAGGAGGTTGAAAACACAGTTCTGCCATTTCCCAGCTTTCTGACTCTACCCAGTCATCTCCTCACCCTGTACCTCATTTTACTCAGTGGTAAAGACGACTTCTGGGATGTGAGTGTAAGTCTAAACCCCCATCTTTCCAATAGAAACCTTCTGTATTTTATTGTCAATCATACTTTACGCACACCGGTCCCAACCAAAACAAAGTGACTATATACTATCTGTTCCCCAAGCAGCATCTCTACTTCCCCAGGTTCATAATGTGATGCAATAGCTCCTTGCCCCTACCTCAGTTTCAAAGTCCAGTTTTGAAGCTACTGTGCTGTGGAGCCATCTGTAGCCCCCACACAGTGCCCTGGGCTGGGAATCATCATGTGCTTTGATAAATTCTCCCAGCATGTGATCGACAACTCACTGAAGCACTCACCCCTTTCTACCTTGCAATTCATGTACATGTTTTTATCTCTCTGCTACATTACGGGTTCTCTGAGGGCAGTACCGTGACTCGTTAATCTTTACATCTTCCCTTGGTACCTACCATAGCCTTGCCTGCAGCAGGAATTTAATTAATGTTTATTGTGTCAATGAACATGAAACAAAGGTTATCTACACTATTTTATTCGGGAGGAAGATGAGATGCTGTAAGATCAGAGATGTGAAAGCCTTAAGAAAGTAAAAGTTTTATTGAAATGCAAGGCCGGATGGCTGGAAAGTATCCATGCACGTTGAAAAGAGAATAAAAATCCTTGCGGGTTATTCACAACTGACAGAACTTGGAGGTGTGACTTGGCTACTAAAGAACTTCCTGGGCTATAAGTGTGGTTTCGCAAGAAATTGAGATAACATGCCTGGAGAACAGTGGAAGAAGTGAAATGCCAAAGAGAACAGCTTTCTCAGAGCTGTCAAGGCATCTGAATTTGTTTTCACGCAGTGAGACTTGTCAAACTGCCACCAACTATCTTGCCTTCTTGTCATAGCAAACTTTCTATATGTTGTGCCAACTCCACTTTCTTGGAACCCCAAAACTTTCACCAAAGTTTGATAAGTCCCTGCTGTGTGCCAATGTGCTAGCATCACTGCTGAAGTCGTCTATGGCTTGGGCACCTTCCCTGGGGGAAAGTCAAAGGAATCAGAGATGGGTTCGGAAATGCTGGTGCTGACCGTCCGGAATAAAGGTCCAAGCGAGTAGCTCTCCAGAGTTACTCTCAAGCATCATGTCTGGGAATCATTCACGCTTTCCTTTATTTGGAAAGAATTAAAATAAAGACTAAGTCTGGGACTAGAAAAAAATGAGCAACCCAGACCTTGCTTTCAAAGTTTGGACTGCAGACCAGCAACCTTGGCATCACCAGGTCTACTTAGAAATGCAGACTCTCAGCCCGGCCAGCGTGGCTCAGTGGTTGAGCACTGACCTGTGAACCAGGAGGTCACAGTTGGATTCCTGGGCAGGGCATATGCTCGGGTTGCAGGCTTGATTCCAAAGGTGGGGTGTGCAGGAGGCAGCCGATCAATGATGTTTTCTCTCATCATTGATGTTTCGATCTCTCTCTCCTCCCTTCCTCTCTGAAATAATAATAATAAAAATAAAAACACACAGAGAAGCATCGATCAGACCGTCAAACCTCAGAGGGAAGGTAGGGGAGGGTGGGGGTAAGAGGGAGAGATCAACCAAAGGACCTATATGCAAGTATATAGGCCTAACCAATGGACACAGACAACAGGGGGGTGAGGGCATGAGTGGGGGAGGAATGGGGGGTAATGAGGGGATAAGGACACATATGTAATAACTTAGTCAATAAAGAAATTAAACAACAACAACACAGACTCTCTGGCCACCCTCCACATTTACTCAGCGAGAGTCTGCATTTTAACAAGATCCTAGGTGATTCCTACTCCCATCACACTTTGGGAGGTGCAGCTCTAAGGCAGGAGATGGTCAAGACAAAATCCACTTATTTTTGTACCTCATTGTGATTAGAAAAGGTTTAAAAATATAGGAGCAAATTTCAAGTCCAATTCACCTAATATTTTAAACTTAAAAATACCTTTTAAAACTCAGTAAATAAACTCCCAACCCTAAGATATTGCTTGTGATAACCAATGTACTTCATTATCTTTCCAAAAAGCTGTCATCTGGATTCAGAATTACTAAAAATATATAAGCGCTTGCTCAATACCCCAAATTAGTCATGACATGCTTGCTGGTTGCCTGCTCCTTGCTAATCAATTATAGTTAATAGGCATTTTTATAACATTATCATAAAGCATAGATTTAACCAATATTTACAGAATATTAATTTCATTGCAATAATAGAGAAATATTTATGCTCCTAAGTAGAGTATTTTTCATAATATTAGTAAGAACGAAATGGCTTTGGAAAAATTCAGATTAGTTCCCTGCTTTTCCTTTTTAGTAACACTAATGCTTGCTTTTTTTTTTTCTGAAAAAAAGTTTAAATATGTATTAAAAATCAGGTTTTTCTCAATCAAAGCAACACTCATAAAAATAAATATGCATCCACTTAAAATATTCAAAAGTGACAATCAAATGACTTTTGGGTACTGACATTGTGTTGCTTGGAGTTCAAATAAAAATTAAATATATTTTGGTTCATTGGCTATATTTGGACTTAGGTGATATTCAAAATTCACTTCACTACGTTTTATCTGTCATTATTTTAGATATATTTACAGATCTTTACATGTTCTAGTTTGTCAATTTGCATTTGTGGTATTCTTACTTTAATAATCCTACTAAGTTCATGAGAATCCTTATTTAACAAGATAACAGGATGAATGAAATCAAATGTTCTAATTTTAAGATTCAGTTTAAAATGCTTTTAGGAAATTTAGAATCTTGTTATATTTAAAGTAGTGCTGCTTATATTAGAGGCATTTTTCTGTAAATATTCTTGTGCATTTTAATGAATATATAAAAGATTCAAAGGAGCATATTTTATTATTCGCTCAATACATTTATTTAGCAACTAATATGTACCAGGCACTATGCAAGGTTTTAAGGATACAAAGACAGCAAGACAATATTTCTTCTCTCAAAAAGATCAGTCTTGTAGGGAAGAAAGAAAGCTAAATGAATGCCATACCATGCATCCTGCATTATACCGGTAATAGAGGTAATGCAACAGGCATGTTCATGATGGAGGTTGCTGTCTGAGGACTAGTCTAGAGAAATCAGGCAATTGTCATGGGTTGGATGTTCTGGAAGCAGAGCCTGAGACAGGGATTCTTGAGAAAGTGGTTTCTGGAAAGATTTTCTCAGGGGAAGGGGAGTGGGGAAAGCAGAATAAGAGGGAGTAACGCTCAGTGTGGTTAGGGTCCTGGATGAAGAAAAATTTCAGCCTGGAATCAGGGGAGGCTCTTGTGCTGGTTCCCCTTGAAGCAAGGTGTCAACCAAGGATTGCTTGTGGGCTAGTGGGTTGGGGGTGGAGGTAGCAAGGTTGTCTCCAGGAATATGCACAGGACTGGTAATGTTGAAGTTTACGGGGGAGGGAGAAGCTATGCACAGCATAGGAGATATATAAGGTAGAGAGATGTAGAGATATGAAATAATAGTCCCTATATGTAATGGCCAAGGGATTTCCAAGAAGTACAGAGGAAAGACTGTTCCAAGTGACGATTAGCTGCTAACTACAGAAATTAGTTCAGGTAATGTTAGCAGGCTAAACCCAGAGGACACGCTTCTTGATCATTATCAGTCATTTATATGACAGCACACCTAATACGGTTTGGATGTTCGTGACAAAATTTATTTCAATTTATATTACTCAGAACCCACAGAAGTATTTCCCAACTGAGATAATGCTCAGTGTATTTCTTCTTATTATCATTTTTATAATGCAAAAATAATTCTATGACATTTCTATGGGTTAAAATTGTCATATTCGCTGACTTAATTCATTTGAAGGCTGCATTTGCACCACGCATTATACTTAGGCTAAATATGTTTTTATGTATTTCTAATTTAGCTCATTATGCTTTAATAAATCCCCACTGTAATAAAATGATATGTGATCGATTCAATTCTCCCTCACATATTCTCAATAATAATGATAATAACAGTTGATTATATTTTCTGAGTGTTCTCACTGTGTGCTAGGCAAAGTGCTAAATACTTTGCATTTATTTTCTTATTTAATCACTGTATAACCCTATACATAGGTACATAATTAACTCCATTTTATTGTTGAAGAAATACGCTTACAAAGGCTAGCATCTTGTCTGAAGTCATATACCTGATGTGCAATTCTGCCTTTTGATCACAGTGGTGTATGTGGCATTTGTAAAATAAAGTTATTTTACATTGAATGTCACATAGTTTGTAAGGGCAACTCATTGTAAGGATAAAAAATTGCATATAATAAATTCATTTAAAATCTATGATGTAGACTAAAGCATAATAGCAAGACATACGAACTAATGTACTACTTGCCAATTAAAACTATCTATCTAGGTCTTAAAAAATCTGACTTCTGTCTCAATTGCTTTAATAAAACTATTCTCTTAGAAATAACACATGACAATGTTGTATGAAGATCATAAAAATACTAAAGCATAATAGCAAGACATACGAACTAATGTACTATTTGCCAATTAAAATTATCTATCTAGTTCTTAAAAATCTGACTTCTGTCCCAATTGCTTTAATGAAACAATTCTCTTAGAAATAATACTTACATAACAATGTTGTATGAAGATCATAAAAAATATTTTAAAATTTTTTGTAAACTATATATCATAACAGGTTAGCTATTATGATAAAATCCAAAGGGCTTTCCTTTGCCTTCACCTTTATTCTCTTATATTTTTTAATGGTGTGAATCTTACCCTTTTTTAAAAAATCTATCATTATCATTGACTCCTATGGACTTCAGACACCATGACTCTTTCTGTTAGTTCTCCATTGTAAACTTAGGCTAATTTCTACAGGATTTTCTCAGGCAAACATAAGCATGTATTAATGCAGATGCCACTCTTTTATTTTTGTTCTTTATTATTATTATTATCATTACGCTCTATCCACTGAGCCAAACCGGTTTCGGCTCATAAAAATATTTTAAAATGTTTTGTAAACTATACATCATAACAGATTAGCTATTATGATGAAGTCCAAAGGGCTTTCCTTTGCCTTCACCTTTATTCAATTATATTTTTTAATGATGTGAATCTTAACCTTTTTAAAAAAATCTATTATCATTGACTTCTATGGACTCCAGACACCATGACTCTTTCTGTTCTCTATTGTAAACTTAGGCTAATTTCTACAGGATTTTCTCAAGCAAACATAAGCATGTATTAATGCAGATGCCACTCTTTTATTTTTGTTCTTTATTATTATTATTATCATTATTTTTTTAATCTTCACCTGAGGATATTTTTTCCATTGATCTTTAGAGAGAGTAGAAGGGAGGGAGGAGGGGGAGAGAGAGAAAGGGAGAAACATCTATGTGAGAAAGACACTCCACTGGTTGCCTCCCCCATGTAGCCTGAGGATCCAACCTGAAACTGAGGTACGTGCCCTTGACCAGGAATCAAACCCAGGACCGCTTCAGTCTTGGGCTGATGCTCTAACCACTGAGAAAAACCAGACAGGGCTATTTTTGTTCCTTAACTAACATTTCATTTTACTGGATACAACCAATCAAAATATTCAGTGCTTTTTGACTTTCATATGTTGTCACTAACTTCAATTAGAGACATTATCACTTGCATGTTTGTAATTGAGAACATTCTCTCTTATATTAACTTATCTGGTAATTAGCAAATTTTAAATTTGTTAGTATTATTCAACATTCTCTTCAAAGATGGTTAAGGGCTAGACATAAATCATTATCCACATCTCTGATTATTCCTTTTCAATAAATTACTAGCTATGAAAGTACAAGGTAAAAAAGGGTACAAAAATGTTTAAGGCCCTAGATTCATATTTCCAAATTGATTTTTAGAGACTGTGCCCATTTGCACTCCAAATGTAGTAGTACATCATAGTACCTTTCTCATTGTATTCTCAACAATGCTTAATAGCATTTATTTTCTGAAGTGGTAAGACTTAAATTATCTGTCTTATCAATAAGATAATTGAAAGTCATAAATATTAATTATTGTTCAGTGAATAAATTGGTAGAATATTTGGGAACAAAACAAAAACCCAGGGCTAAATTATAGTAGAATATAGCACAGCTCAAGTTCTTGAGTCATGCTGAGTTCTACTTTCTTCCCTATCACTTACTGGCATGTGACTCAAATCTCCTCATCCGTAAAATGGGCATGATATTAACTATTTCTATGTTATTTTAAAAAATGAAATATTAACACATGTATACCATTTATCAAGTGCTTGATTTACTAATGAGGGTTCATCATTTTCTAGAAATTGATATTTATTTTCTCTAAAGATATTAATTTGAAAGAATTTTAATCTAAACATTGCAATCAGAAATTTCTAAATAAAATTATGTATTGCAACTTGGCATTTAACCAATGATAACAATAGGAAAGTAAGTAAATTGCTTCTGAAGTTTGAGTTCTTTCCAGAAAATATCTTCCATCCTAGAGCTTCAACTAAATACCTGATATGATGTTCAGGACTTAGAAAACATCAATCTTGAATAATGCAACAATGAGACAAAATGGACTCTAGTTCTTTGCTCTTATTTATAGAAAGACTAGAGGACTGATACACGAAATTCATGCAAGAGTAGGCCTTCCTCTCCCCGGCTGCCGGCACTGGCTTCCCTCTGGCACTTGGGACCCGGGCTGGCTTCCCTCTGGCTATCCGCAGGCACCTGGGACCGGGGCTTCCCTCCGGCCCCCGCTTCGTCCAAAAGGACATCCAGAATGATGTCCAGAATGACGTCTGGTCTAATTAGCATATTACCCTTTTATTATTATAATTATAAGACCATATTTAAAAAAAAAATTGGTTGCACTTTGTTCACTTTTACTAAATACGGATGATTTCCAAGCTTAGGGATTATAAAATATAAAGTATCCTAAATGAAATTTTCAAGCAAATTAGCCTCCTGCCTGAATACTCAGTGACAAGATAAATAAATAGTACATCATGATTCATTTAAACTCACATGACTAAAATTAATGGTATTACTACTTTCTCTTTTACCACATAGGAGGATAATGCACAGAGCAACATAACTTCACTACTGGAAACTTGAATATT
>NW_005354291.1:4719864-4725668 GCF_000412655.1 Myotis brandtii | reverse complement strand
TTGATCCCCAGTGTGGGTTGTGCAGGAGGCAGCCAATCAATGATTCTCCCTCATCATTGATGTTTCTATTTATCTCTCCCTCTCCCTTCCTCTCTGAAATTAATAAAAATATATTTTAAAAAAGAAACTTAAACTTGATATGAAATGTTTGGTGACCCCTCCATTTGCATTTAAAAAAAAATATTTTGGGGCTATGAGTAAACTAGACAAGGCAAAAGTGATGAAGTCAGAAACCAGAGCTCGAAAGCGATCATTTTAAGTCCAAATTTTCTTAACACTGAAAGTAGTTGTGGTAGCTACAAATTATATAATATCTCTCATGACTGCTCAGTTCCAACCACCTAGCCTTTTAACTATACTAGGAAGTTTTCTGGGAACTTAAAAACAAACAAATTATATAATATCTCTCATGACTGCTCAGTTCCCACCACCTAGCCTTTTAACTATCTATACTAGGAAGTTTTCTGGGAACTTAAAAGAAAAAACAAATAAAGTTTAGAGTTTGTAAGCCATAATAAGTGAACAAAACACCTCTCATTCCTTGGATTAAGATTCCATTCTTTCAATAAATATTTATTGAACACCTATTTTGTACCATGTACTATGCTAGGCTTGAAATAAATCATAGTTCCAATTTCAAAAAACGTATTGTCTAGTGAAAGTCAGGCCCGAAAATACTATGGGTCATGACATATCACAAGTTCTAACAAATATTACAATTACTTGAGGGAGCAAATGATTAATTGCTCTTCCTATTTTATTAAGAAGCACCTCCCAACTTTAGTTACCGTGCCCAGGGGAAACCAATAAAATAATCCACACAAAATAGTCCCAGAACAATGCAAATTTTATGAAAAGTGTAATAAATAACTCCCCAAAGCTAATTTCATTATATTGCTTCTAGGATTCCTGGTTGTCTCTATTAGAATCTCTACCATCCCATAAAATCAAGTTAGTAATCTCTTGCCATCTTCCTAGCATCTAAAAAGGAGGTTGGAAACAAGCCTAAACACAGCTAGATATGCTTATGTAAGGCAAACTTTTTATTTTTATCCTACACTGTACTCTGCTTTCAAATTTACCAACCAGTTGACAGAGATGCCTTAAATGGTAATTACTTAAGGGATTTGTGATGGACGTGTCTGGAAAATGGGTAGATAATCCCAAGTAGCTTTATTTTCCATTTGGAAACTTACAAGTGACATGATTGATTGTGCTGTTTGATGTTTCTTCCCCACTGTGGTTTCTGTTCTGAGCAGATAATATGATTATACTGACAAAGTACTAATACCTCATATTGCCTGGATAAGGTTATGGCTTAATTTAATTATAGTAATTTACAGCCCCATTGCACAAGGTTGTTAAAAAAAATGTGCTGCGTGCAATGGACAGTAGGTTGACACAAACCAACAATGTACATTTAAACTAAACTACCTCATTAAATTTTAGGGTGCCATTATTCCTTGTCTTATTATTCTAAATACAGTGTTGTGGCTTCTATGACTCATACAGAGTAGTTCATGACAGAACTAATTTTGATGCCTGCTGCATTAGTCATGCTTTCCTCTCAATTTATGTGATGTATAACGCCACATATAAGGTTGCCATGTTACTTGAGGAAATTTCCAGTGTATTAGCTGACATTGTTATTAACACCAAGAATATAAACAAACATCACTTTGAATAACTCTTGGAGGACAGGGAAACAAAATCACTTGGCTTTACACTTTTGTGCAATAAAACATGGAAGGTTTCATGTTTGTAAAGGAGAGAGAAGTGAACATAGTGAGAGATCCTATGTTAGCATAGGTCCTATGTTAATTTCCCCTGTAACCTTGGGCAAGTACACTTTCTAGGAATTAATAGTCTTGGAACAGATATTCTCAGAGCTCTCTCGGTCTTATTAATCCAAATGCTACGGAGGTATCTCTCACTTCTAATTATGAAATACAAATATAAGGGTGAGAAAAGTATGATCTCTGATAGACAAGGGTACCGCTATTTCTCTTTTACAAAAAGGTATATTAAATTTCTAACAATTACTGCTGTGAGTGTTGGAAATCAAGCAACTGTTTAAATAAATGTTCCTCATGGACTTGCCACATGGTCTGCAATTCCCATATTAGTTACTCCTTTGAAATTCTTTGTTAAAAGGCCATGCCACTTGGGAGTATTAACATATTAAAGTTCTTAGTAAATGAAACTGGTGGACTATTAAGTGTGGAAATACTTGCATAGTTCAGAAATTTTATAGAAGAAGGGTTTTCTTGAACAAATGGCTGAGTCTCCATATGGATAAAGGCTATACTAATAAGATTGGAAGCTCAGCTTCTTCCATGGTGTTATGGCTTTCATGCATCCAAGGGACCTTGGTAAATAAGAAGACTATCAGCAACTATAGAAGAGATCCTGAGTGAACAGATTCACTGGAAACAGAGCATCAAAATATGTCAAGAATCCAAGTAAGAAATTTAGACATCTCTGGACACATTGATCAATAATACTGTATATTAATGGGAAGGAACATTAACTTGTTCTATAATGATTTATTTTAAGAAATAATTTAGCATCAACTCTGAATCCCAGGTTGCTTTACCCCATAAATCTGTTTGTGCTTACATTGATTCCAGTCTTGAGCTGACCTAACATTTAATCTACAAAAGACTTATCTATCACTGTGGGAAAACTGATGCATTTAAACTACTATCTTAGCTTAAATTAGTTTATTATAATGGTCAGAAATATGTTTTGTGAAGAAATACACACAGTATAAGAAAATGGTAGCTTCAGGTAGCAGGCAAAGCAAGGGTTGGACTTGAAGACCATATCCAGTGAGTTATTGCAATTGGTTCTCTGGGGAACTAAGGAAGAACAGGAAGGAGATGGGTACATAGGGCAATAGGAGAGTTGATGAAGCTAAGAATAAACTTTCCTTTTCACATTCCATAAAGCACAGGTCTTCAAATGCTTTCAAATAGAAGGTTACTGAGTATAGCAATAAAAAGCATCAGAAATTTCTAGAATGTTAGATAATATTTAGAATGGACCACACCCAACCTATAGATTTGTAGCTCATATCATTGTATTGCCTGGCTTTAAAAATATAATTTTTGGAATAAAGCAGTAAAGGGAATTGGTAAAGCCAAGACCAATATTTCAACATACAGGAGTGAATAAATGTGAAAAAAATCTTCTAAAAACAAATAAAACCAAAATAAATAAATAAAAACAAATAAAACAGACACATTGCACACATTCAAAATAAAGAGTAAGAAGTTTTTTCATTATTTCCCTCTTAGAGATATTTATCTACTTCTAATCTCTATTTCTAGTTTATAAACTATCCCTTTATATTATGCAAAATATTTCATAAATGAGTTCTTATGAAATTCTGCTATGCAACATTCTGATGTTTCATATTTCTTTCAGTTGACTAACAAAAGAGTTTTAGGAACTATTTAGCATACTCCCTATGTTTAATTTTTTAAAAGTATAGTTTTACTGATTTCAGAGAGGGAGAGGAAGAGAGAGAGAGGGAAACATCAATGATGAGAGAATCACTGATGGGCTGCCTCCTGCACACTTCCTACTGGGGACAGAGCTACAACCTGGGCATGTGCCCTGACTGGGAATTGAACCTGACCTCCTGGTTCATAGGACGATGCTCAACCACTGAGCCACACCAGCCAGGCAATCTGTTTCATTTTGTATTATTGAAGTCTATGCCCTCTTATTATTCTCTGTTTCTTATAAAGTATAAGGGATGCATGAGAAGAATCCTGGGTTTAGGGCCAACATCAGGAAAGACAATGGAACCTTGGCAATCTTTCAAGTCAGCTTGTTAAGGTGGAAGGTGGGCCAGAGTCAATAACTAAGACAACACTCTTCCACACTCAGCTTTATGTAAAAAATCCACACGTCTACGAGTTGGAGTCAAAGTCATCATCCAAGTAAACATGCCTCTCATGGGTCTTCCTAACATAACCCTAGTTGCCTGTACAACTCAGAGGACACAAGACCATGGTCTTGCTGAGGTTCCATTGTCTTTCTTGATGTTGGCCCGAAACCCAAATGCCTCACTCTGTGGTCTGGAATTTGAATAACTTGACTTGCTTTATTAGGGGAGGACTCAAGCAAAAGCAAATAGAGATCACAGGGGCATGAGCAGAGACTAAATAGGTTCCTCTTTTTTCAAGGTCTGAATTAAGAAGTCAAAAGATTAACCTATATTTATCTCCACTTAAATTAAAAATATGAGTGTTAAAATATATCTTAATGCATAGAATTGGAAAGATAAGCTGCAATACTATTTTCACTTTTTTTTTTTTCCTGATTTGCTTTGCTTTATTACCTGCACTTACTGTTTTGTGACTCCATTCCCATATTCCTTGGGTGTGATGATCTCTTAGTGAAATGTATGACAAAGGATGCAAAACATATTTTTTTCCTTTTGTTCTTTTGTGGTTATGGCATATGAAGTGATGTTGGCCAAAAAATTACATGATCAAAACTTGACAGATCTACAGCAGTCAACGCATTCTACAATTATGCAGTTATAATTTCTACTTTGTTAGTATGATTGATATTATAATTTGCATTCATTTCTTATAGAGTGATTACCAGGGTTATTAGCAAAAATTTTACATAACATAAAGGTAAACTGCTGCCATCTGAAACTATATGATCATATACCACACACATATTTTCAACAGAATCAAGTATTATGTCCACGGTGTGCCTCTTCCTTGGTAATTATAAATCTCAGAAGCCAGTTTTTACTTATAGGAAAATTCTTAATTTCCTTGAACGTATTTAAAAAATAAAATCAGTTCTGAAGATGGCAACTGATACTTCCACTAGATTTTGCTTAAGAAGATCCTCTCAAAGGTTTAGCTTGTCAGTAAGAACTCCTGGGGAGGAGCTCGCTCGTCCACACTAACAAAGTGAATATGAAGAAGCATGTATAGTCTGGCCTACAGTTTGATTTAATTCATGTTTGCATTTTAAAAGGCAGACATATTTTTAGGAAGTCAATATTTTAGACATCCTATCTTTATTAAATTAGAAAGGAATTTCATTGAACATTTTAGAAATACATGGGAACAAAAGTGGTTTTAGAGCCAAAAAAATCTTTTAAACTAAAGTGTATTATGAGGTGCCAACCATAATCAGTTTCAATTAGGCTTGTGAAGGATGCTAGGGTAGCTCAGTCTTTGAAAGAATTGCTGTAGTTAAAAATCTGTCTGCACGCTCATTATTAGTCTAATTTTTGAAAGGGTTATAACTCAGCCAGTTTAATTTGCTTTGGGAAGAGACTTGGCACTTTGCTTTCGAACCCAGATAAATTTTTGAGAATTTAAAAATATACACATTTAAACTGCTTTGACTTTTCAATGATTTGATCTTTTCCTTATTACTGCCTCCAAGGAAAACTATTCTAGACGTTTTTTCCTACTCACTCCTGCAGGGCGCGGCTATAGGGTTAAGCCTCGGACTGACCTGTTGGCAAAGCCACAAACAAGTCCCAGCTTAGAGGGCACAGTCCTCTTAGCATAATTAGGCTTGACCTTATGACGCTCCCTAGATCTTATCTGGGTAGCTAATGGGCTGTGGGAGGTGCAGCAAGTGCTGCCAAAACAAGTGAAACTCACAAGAACATTGTCACTATGGTGACCACTAACTTGTTTACCTCTGGCCATAAAATAAAGGCTCAGCTTGCCTCTGAATCTCTCTCTGTAGCCTCAGCCAGGCACAGGAAGACCTAGACCCAGCTTATTCTCTTTGTCTGTCATTTCTTCATCCTT